>NC_053488.1:55153380-55375880 GCF_015227805.2 Hirundo rustica | reverse complement strand
TACTTGAGATAGTCAAATCATGCCAACAAAACCTACAAAACATTTAACTTTAAATCTGACTCAGAAATTTCTCAGATTTTATTTGTGAGCATTCATATTTTTATCCAGTAAGTCATCATTACAATTTTCTATGTTTTATATATTGCAAGAGAAATACAATGGAGTGGAGCCTACTGCACTTAAGTTTCAGCAGATTTTTTTTAAATTTCAGACCCTCATGTTAACTCCCAGTGCAACATTTTTCTATGTGGTAGGGGTGCTTATAAGACAGTGAGAAACACCAAGTGCAAATCTCTTTCTGGAGTTCCCAAAAGCAGTTCCTGCTGTCTTTATCATTCCATTGTAAGACCTAAAAATATCTGTTTCAAAATACTGCCAGGTTTGTAACTGACTGCCTATCATATTTTTCTACATGTACCAGTAGCCTTCATTTGTACTACATAGCTTAGCTCTAATGGGTCAAACTAACTCCATACTGCTTTGGGTGTCATGGTATGAACACTTTTTGTGCACATAACTATTTTAATATGGATATCTTGCAGAAAGGGTTTTTCATCCAAGTCACAAGGTCATATTAATATGCTTTATGGTATAACATTACCTGTTACCAATGTGAAATACTGTGTAGAGGAAAAAAATGCAGTTGTGGTAAAACTGATATACCAGGGGTTTTTCCTTAGTTAATAACGTCAGTTCTTCTGATATGATCTTTCCCTACTGCATGGAAACTGCATTATCTTATAAATTACATGGAACATAGATGAGAAACATTTACATTTCAAATGTCTTAGTGGCCACTGCATAACGAGTACTTGGGGATATATTCTGGTAGCTGCATGCAGACTTCCATACTCAGCTCCCCACATAGTGAGCAGAGACTCGTTCCTGAGGGACTACCTGTGCACAGCTCCTCATTATAGTTCCCAGAGACATTAAAGGGGATTTTTTGCCCAGGGGAGAGTGACAGGACTGCATCCTCAAGGGGGGCTGTGGTCCTCTCTGGATTACCTCTCACTGGTTGCAATTGCAGATAAAGTTAAATTGCACTACTCTAAAAATACTTTTTGAAAAGTCTGTTTAGAAATACTTTGCAAGCACATGTGAATATGTATTCATCCAAAGAAATATGTGTTAGCTGCACTGCTCATGAAGGATCTTCCTGGATACCTTTATTTTGCAGATAAAATGATAGCCAAGTTCTTACGTGACAGTTACTCTGATCCTTCTGTTTGTGTATTTAAAAGAATGTCAATCAAACGAATGGTCTGCAGAAAGCCTTGGACCTAAACAAGCTCTTCCTACATAATGACTTTGAAAGTGTGTCATTTTGCAGCTTGTATAACCTTTTGGCTGTATCCTACCTGAAGAGCAACATATTGTTGGTGAAGTCAGAAGCACTGGTCAGCCTATTTTGTTTAAAAAAAAAAAAAAAAGTGACTCAACAAGATGTGAATTTTGTTGCCTGTTGTCAGTTTTGAATGTTTCTTTAATACACTGCAAGCCTTGTATCTTCTTGCCCACCAGCCTGCGTGTGATTTCTTCTTGTCTTTTTTTTGTACACAATTTCAAATGTCTACTTTGGTGGTAATATCTGAGCTGGTTATGCACGTTTCCTGCATTAAAAACACTTCTAAACATCATTATATTAGATATGCTGAAGCCTGTCTTTAAATTATATGTTGTCTGTTTCCTTGAGTGCTGTGATGGGCAAGTGAATGAAAACATCATATTTCTTTGTGCAGAATTTTACTATTTTAAGTTACATAACAAGCAGGGAGAGGGGGCAGGGGGACAAAAATATCTGTTTGTTGAAAAATGGTGAACTCTTTTTTAATGACTTAGTCACTCAAAATTGATCTCACTGAAAATATAACACACAGAGACAAGGCTAAGAATGCTTATTGATTAAATATGATTCTCCTGCCACAACAAGACAATTTAAAATCACAATTTAAAGTAGTTTATGAGTGAACCCATTTTGACTATTTGCAGTTTGTCTGTGCTGCTTTGTGGCCTCTGTAAAGAGCCAGACCTGCCTTTTGCAATAAATATTCCTTCCTTTTCCAGCCTGATTCTGAAGTCCATTTCTAACCTGTTAGATTTGGCAGGCTTTATTCCAAAAGCAACTTGTCTGTTCATAAACAATCAAAAAAGCATAAGGCATGTCACAATCAGGAAATTGTTACTATTCTCAGAAAATAAAATTTAACTTTATGTGGGTTCATAGAAAATTATTAGTTTAGTTGGGGTCCATACTTAGATTGAATGTGAGAGCACTCAGAATCCACTAAGGCTGATTAATCTGAGAGGATGTTGCTACATTCCTGCTGATAACTCATAGTACAGAGCTTGCTTACCCTGTTTTTACAGTTGTTCCTCTTTGTAGGAACAAAGTTTTTTTCATAAAAGCAATGAACTTTCAACTGGAAGTGCTGCTGTATTATAACATAGTATTTTAAATCCAAATGCAATAACCCCCAAATTTTTCTTTTTCTATTGCAATTAAACCAACAGTGGAATAATGAGAAAGTAATTAAGCAGTCTGCATACAGTCTATCAGCAAATTTGGTCCCTGAGAGCATACGCTTTGACAACAACAGGAAGAGCTGCCAGCAAATGCACTGCATGATGCTAAGATATTTCATGTGAAGGTGATCCAGGAGCATGAAGTGAAGGAGATGAAGGAAAACTTATTCCTTTCATCATTGTTAGATTACACATGCATGTATACTGCACGAAACATAATGAAAAGCATTGCAGCTCTCTGCTTAGCAGCCAGGGACCCCAAAATGTGGTTTAACTGACTTGTGGTTTAACACAAATTGACCTACTTGCATCTGCACATCAACTCCCAGAGTCTGCTCCAAGCCTCTACCACCTTCTCACTGAATGGTAATAGTGAAAGGCATTGGCTTTTTGTTGAGATGGGTACCCAAAAAACAAACAAACAAACAAAACCCACCAAACAAACAAACAACTTTCCCAGTGGTTTGTGTGTGTGTGTGTGTGTTTGGTGGGGTTTTTTTGTGTGTGTGCATGTGGTTTTGTTTTGTTTTGTTTTTTGTTTTTTTTTTGTTTGTTTGTTTGTTTGGGGTTTTTTGTGGGTTGGGGTTTTTTTGTTTGTGGTTTTTTTTTTTGGGGGGGGGGGGTGGGGGGTTGGGTTTTTTTGCTGCATTATAGGACTGACCTTACTGATTTGCAGTGGGCTGCACTGACTGTTTCTCTCACTTGCAAAAAATTTAGATCCCAGAACCAGACTGCTGGGCACATCTATCCTTGAGTTACATTCATAACATTTTTTTGCTGCCTCTTGAACAAACATGGTGAGAAAAAAAAGAAAAATATTTTCCTTCCCCATAGAATTTCTAGCCCTGGGACATGTAGCAAGTTCAACAAGCAAGTGTACTTGTATCAGGAGGAGTCTGTTGTTCACAGTCACGAGATAATGGCTTGATCAGAAGAAATGGGCCTGGAGAGTAAAGCAGTCCTACGCTGTGTTTGTATTCTTCAGGCTGAGTGTTCCTGAACACAACTGTTGAGAAAAGGGAAGAAGAAATGGGGAAGGGCCTGGATTGCTTAAAAAAAAGGTTTACTGAGAAACTGTGTAGCTACCAAATATATTGTCAATTCTTGCAGGATTTTTTTTTAAGGACTGGGATTTGTGCAAAAGATGAACCTTTCTGCACTATGTTTCTAGAAGTATCTTTCTTACTTAGAAGAGAGTTCAGTCACTGCAATTTGCTGAGGCAGAGTACAGTTTTGGGAAGACAGGATTGGAAAAGAATTGGGCAAGAATTATAATGGATTATAATGCTGGAAACAATGTGTTCAGTGTTTTCTCTTCACAATGCAGATACATACTTTCCCCTGACATACTTATGGAGCTCAAAACTGCAATTATATTCACACAGTTCCAACAGCCACCACATTCCCCATCTCTTCCCAGCTTCAGATGTTACTGATGGCATACATGGAGTTGGCCCTACACCTCTCAATGTAAAGGGTCCCTCTCTCCTTTTTTCCACTTCAGCCTGCAGTGCCTATGTGACCAGACTCTTCATTTCCTGGTCACCACTGATACTGGCAATTTAACGTTAATTGGAAACTGTTTACCACGTCATCCTCTCCTGTTTCTCCTCCCTATTTGTTCTTTTGATGTGCTGCTTTTCCTCATCCACATTCTTTGACTAATTCACCTCTTTACAGATATAACTCCTTGACAATATGGTCACAGAGCTTCAGCTGCTGGTTTCATGTCAACACTTCAGGTTTCCATCACATACCTCCTACCCCTGAAGCTCAATATTTGGTTTCTCACTGCTGCAGTAAGCAGTCATACATACCTGTCTTTCATCAGCTTTCATCAGCTCTGTTTCTCTTGGACCTGCAGTGACTCCCACCTAGACTAATCTCCCCACACATTCAGACTTAGAGGACTCCTCACTCCCTGGTGGTGACATATTTTGAAGCTGTTCCCCATGATAGCACAGAGAAGAACAGCTGAGAAAACTAAAATCTAAGTTTAAAGGAAAAAAAACTTCTGGAAGTTGTATAACTGTTCCTGCAATATGTATGCATCTTGCTGTTGGTTACTGACTTCTGAAATGTCTGAGCTTGCAGTTTTCCTCTGCGCCATTTAAATGATTTGGACCTCTGTGTGACTTGCATCAAGTCATAGTAGGCATTTGATCTGGAAGGAAAACAATTAACATAAATGCATGCCAAAGCAGAAAACCTGTAGTTTATGAAGTTTGTGTCTAAAATTAGCAATTGTAGCAAGCATGGGTTGCTTGGGGTTGAAAAGGATTGTTTTAATGTATTCTCCATCATGGAAAATGGGCTTTCACAATGCAAATGTTCTTTGTATAATCCTCTGATTCATAATTCAATACAGCACTATGATTTTTGCAGTTTGGGTTCTTTCTCTACAGGGTAATATGTAGGCTGCATTTTGAGCAGACATTTTCATAACAAAGAGTGGCATTTGAAAAAGAAATTAATTTTTTAATTAGCTGACACTTTCCATCACTTGGTGTCAAAAGTGCTAAATGCCAGGAAGTTCAAAGCCAGGGTTTATGTTTACCTTTTCGAAGTTGTGATAAAGCGAAGTTGTGATAAAGCAAAATTCTGATAAAGTGAAGGGAGAGTCAGAAGAGAATCACAGGTGCACACTGCCTGCATGATGGAGGGAGTTTGCACCTGCCAGTCAATAGTAGAAAATTGGCCTCATGTATTATTGAGGATACAGAGAGTTGAGCACTCTAAGTGTGCTGTCCCAGAGCTGCCAACACTCTGCATGGCTGACAGTAATTGAGACTATCACGGCTGTAACAGAGGAGGCACGAGATGCAGTTTCTGTGAAGAGCTTTAAAGAGCCTCTGCCCAGCTGCCTTGTCTCAAACAAGTGCATTAGTTCATCATTTTTTGCGAGTGCTAATTTAAATGATCAGTGTACAATACAAAAATGCATAGTGGTGCAAGAGAAGGAAGGAGTTTCTTGGGGCTTCTCCATCTCAACCTGTGTTAAACCCTCTTTCTAGTCTGAATACATGTTTGAAGACACATGACATACATCACTGCAGCTAACTGAGAAGTCCTGAGCTTTCAGCAACCCAGTTCCCATTCTGAAACCCCAGTTCCCTTGCACAGTGTGATTCCAGGGCTGATACTGCATAGTAGCAATTCCCCTTACATCACATATTCATGGAACAAGGCAAGGCCACGTATCTCAAATTCTCCCATCTTAATGATAAGAAATGCGTAAACTCTGATGTTATTTATGAATAATATGTTTTAAAACTAATTTCTTATTCCAAATGTTGGTGATGAAATGCAGTTGACAGGTTTTCTCCTAATTTCAGCCCTATTCAGCTTGTTACCAAAGGCAGATGTTTGGCCATCAAAGAACTACAGACATATAATATTATACTCCATATAATAGACTCTGCTATTATATGAGGAAATAAATTTTCAATCTTAACCCCTAACCAGGGTACTTAAGCCATAAGACACAGATAAGCTGGACAAGTATTTTTGTAAGTCCTGTGACATCAAAATTGAGGAAGTTTGATGGGTGAGCTATTTGATGGTTAAGGAATTGGCTAGATGGCTGCGCCCAAAGTGTTGCAGCCAACAGACAGCTCAATATCAAAACAGAACGGTAGTAAGTGGTGTGGTTGAGGGGTCTGCCCCAGGACCAATACTACTCAATGTCATCATCAATGACATAGAGGATCAAGCATACTCTCAATAAGACAACAAGCTGAGTGGTGTGGTTGATTTGCTGGAGGATAGGGATGCGTATCAGGTTTTCAAAAATCGAGTCTCTTTTGACTGATGGAAGAAGGATATGGCTGTAAAAACATGCATGGTTTACGTTCAGAGTAGAACTGAAAGCATATTCCCACCCAAACCCACAGCTAAAACACTATGAGGGGTCAGGAGGACAAGCAGGTGTCCTAGGTTACAATGTAAGATGTGCCCAAAGTATGTATTCTATCACCATCTACATGAGCTGTTGAAACTAGGTCGGGCAGTGTTTCCCTTGCCCCCTCCCTCCAGACTGTCTTCTGTTAATGGCCCATCAATGCCCTGCTGCATGACTCATAGATAACTCCCTCCAGGAGCTATCTCTGTTTAATAGGCAATCAAGGACCCATATACAAGCCTGATAAAATTATATCAGCCCATTGTGAGATGCTCTGCCCAGGGGGAGGAGCCAAGCATTCCCACCTGGATATAATTTGGGATTTGGGACAGCACAGGCAGCCTTACCCACTGGATTCCCAGAAGACAAGAGCTACCAGACCTTTCTGCAGGATCACTGCTTCAACAAGACCACTTCATCTGGACTGCTACCACCACGGTGTCAGGTTGTATTCTGACTGTCAGTGATCTTCTGTACTATTGCATGTGTTTTATTTTATTTTACCTTTTTTTTTCTCTCCTATTAAATTGTTTTTTCTGACTTGGAGTTTCTCGCTGGTTTTGTCTTCAAGCCAGCACATATATTTTGGTGCCCAACATGGGGCAGGAGGTACTGAGAAAAGTCAGAATTACAATTTTGTAGTGAGGGGAAAAAAAAAAAAAAAACACCCCACACACAAAAAAACAGCTGTTTGCTATGATGCTCAACATGCTTTCATATGTCTTATACCTAGCTCTCTACATTTTCCTGCACATGGGACAGTATTTGCCGGTCTTAATGTTCCTGTGTAGACCAGGGTATGGAACAAAAATTACTTTATTGGTCTATTATTGGTTATAATATGATAACCTCTGAGGCAATGAGCATCATTCGGAATATATTCTCTATTTTGTTTTCTTATCCTAGTCCAGAATGCTACATCTGGGCTCTCAACAATCACACCCAGCCCCTGTGGGGAGGGGTAAAGAATGATTTTTTCCCAGTCTTTTAGGCCTGGCACAGCAGTTTTTGAAAGTATTGAGTTCCCTCTAGCTGCCAAGGACAGCACAATATTGTTGTTAGTTCTGCTTTGTCTTCTCTGCATGGCCTGCACCATGCTCACCATGCTTAGAAATCAAACACTACATGGGGTGGTGCAGCATCTCCTTGAGGAAGAGGGAAAAAGAAACAAATGTAAAACAATGGCATCTGTGTCTACACAAACTGCCACAGAGGAAACAGGAACCGCATCTACGCAGACTGTCACAGAGGAGAAAGGAACAAAAAACAAAGCAACAATATCAGTGTCTACACAAGCTGTCACAGAGGAGAAAGAAACCAAAGGTGCCATCAGCATCTCCACACAAACCGTCACTGAAGCAGAACAACCTAAACCAGTGGCAGTTGCCCCTGTTCAGAAGAAGAAATCAAAGAGCAAATCAGTCCACAGAGCGGCTGATGAGGATGTGGCAGGACCTTCGCACCCAGCAGAAGAGACAGAGCCAGAGATCATCACCCGCTCTCTATCCCTGGGTGAACTGTGTGACCTGCAGAGGGAATTCACCCGCCAGACAAACGAGTCCATCCTAACCTGGCTGCTCCGCATCTGGGACGCTGCAGCCAATGACACCACTCTGGATGGAAGTGAGGCCAGGCAACTGGGATCGCTGTCCCGGGATGTGGTCATTGACCAGGGGATCGGGAGAACCCAACAAACTCTCAGTCTCTGGCGGCGACTGCTAACAAGTGTGAGGGACAGATACCTTTGTAAAGAAGACCTCCAGGTGCACCAAGGAAAATGGAGCACAATGGAACAAGGTACCCGATGCCTGAGGGAATTGGCTGTGCTGGAGATCATTTTCTCAGAAGACGAGAGATTTCCTAAAAGCCCAGATGATGTCCAGTGCACATCGCAGATGTGGTTGAGATTTGCACGGCTTGGACCAGAGATGTACTCCCGTTACCTGGCAATGCTGCAATGGAGGGAAGGTGAGGACAAGGTGGGCGTCTTGGTCAATAAACTAAGAATTTATGGGGATACTGTCACTGCCCCATTTCGTACCCATGTCTCATCTGTGGAAACAAGGCTGGCTGAGCAAGTCTGGAGCTTGACTGAAGAGGGCCATCAGAAACTGGAAAAGGAACTTGAGGAAGAAATTTACCACATCTCGCCAGAACCAACAAGAGTCTCTGCCATTAGGAGCAGGCATCTGCCAGCCAGGGAGAGAGGATACACTCGACGGGGTAACCTCTGGTCTTTTCTTTGGGAGCATGGAGAAGACATGAGGAAGTGGGATGGAAAACCCACCTCCTCCTTAGCAGCCCAGGTACGTGAACTGAAGAGAGAGACACCTAACACAAAGAGCTCATCTAGAGCCAACACTGCTCCAGTCTCTCAGGCACAGAACTCCAGACAGTATAGGAAGGATGATATGACTGATCCTCTTGAAGGGACCTCAGGAACATATTTACAGGAAGAGAGCAACGTGTACCATGACCAGGAATAGGGGGGCCCTGCCTCTAGCCAGGTAGAGGAAAGGGACAATCGGATCTATTGGACTGTGTGGATCTGATGGCCTGGCACATCTGACCCACAAAAATATATGGCTTTGGTTGACACTGGTGCCCAATGTACCCTGATGCCATCAAGGTATGTAGGAACAGAATCCATTTCTATTTCTGGGGTGACAGGAGGGTCCCAGCAGCTGACTGTATTGGAGGCCGAAGTGAGTTTAACTGGGAATGGGTGGCAAAAACACCCCGTCGTGACTGGCCCAGAGGCCCCATGCATCCTTGGCATAGACTATCTCAGAAATGGATATTTCAAAGACCCAAAAGGATATCGTTGGGCTTTTGGGATAACTGCTGAGAGACAGAAGACATCAGACACCTGAATACCTTGCCTGGTCTCTCAGATGACTCCTCTGCTGCGGGACTACTGAGAGTTGAAGAACAACAAGTACCAATCGCCACAGCAACAGTACACTGTCGGCAGAGACTCTGTGATTCCTATCCATGAGATGATTCGTGAACTGGAGAGCCAAGGGGTGGTCAGCAAGGCTCGTTCACCTTTCAACAGCCCTATATGGCCAGTGCGTAATTCCAGTGGAGAATGGAGTCTGACGGTGGATTACCGTGCTCTGAATGAAGTCACCCCACCACTAAGTGCTGCTGTGCCAGACATGTTGGAGCTTCAGTACGAGCTGGAGTCCAAGGCAGCAAAGTGGTATGTGACCATTGATATTGCCAATGCCTTCTCCATTCCTTTGGCAGCAGAGTGCAGGGCCCAGTTTGCCTTCACCCAGAAGGGCGTACAGTACACCTGGAACCGACTGCCCCAGGGGTGGAAACACAGCCCCACCATCTGCCATGGACTGATCCAGACTGCACTGGAAAAGGGTGAGGCTCCTGAACGTCTTCAGTACATCGATGCCATCATTGTATGGGGGAACACAGCAGGGGAAGTCTTCGAGAAAGGAGAGAAGATCATCCAGATTCTGCTGAAATCTGGTTTTACCATTAAGTGAAGTAAGGTTAAGGGACCAGCTCAAGAAATCCAGTTTCTGGAGTCAAGTGGCAAGATGGATGTCGCCAGATCCCCACAGAAGTAATCAACAAGATCACTGCCATGTCTCCACCAACCAACAAGAATGAGACACAAGCTTTCCTAGGTGCCATAGGCTTTTGGAGAATGCACATTCCTGAGTACAGCCAGATTGTGAGCCCTCTCTACCTGGTCACCTGCAAGAAGAATTATTTCCACTGGGGCCCTGAACAGCAACAAGCCTTTGCCCAGATCAAGCAGGAGATCGCTCATGCAGTAGCCCTTGGCCCAGTCAGGACGGGACCAGAGGTGAAGAACGTGCTCTACTCAGCAGCCGGGAACAATGGCCTGTCCTGGAGCCTTTGGCAGAAGGTGCCTGGGGAGACTCGGGGCCGACCACTGGGATTCTGGAGCCGAAGCTACCAAGGGTCTGAAGCCAACTACACTCCAACAGAGAAGGAAATCTTAGCCGCCTATGGAGGAGTTCAAGCTGCCTCAGAATTAATTGGCACTGAAACGCAGCTGCTTTTGGCACCCTGACTACCAGTGCTGGGATGGATGTTCAAGGGAAAGGTTCCTTCCACGCATCATGCCACCGACACCACATGGAGCAAATGGATTGCCCCCATCACACCGCGCACCCGTATTGGAAACCCGAATCGCCCTGGGATTCTGGAAACTATAACTAACTGGCCTGAAGGTGAGACTTTTGGATTATCTGAAGAAGGAGAAGAAGAAGAAGTGACATGTGCCAAGGAAGCCCCACCGTACAACGAGCTACCAGACACTGAAAGACAATATGCCCTCTTCACTGGTGGTTCCTGCCGAATTGTAGGCGCTAACCGGAAATGGAAAGCTGCAGTGTGGAGCCCCACACGACGAGTTGCACAAGCTACTGAAGGACAAGGTGGATCAAGTCAGGTTGCAGAATTTAAAGCCATCCAGCTGGCTTTGGATATTGCCGAACAAGAGAAGTGGCCAAGACTCTATCTCTACACCCACTCGTGGATGGTAGGTAATGCTCTGTGGGGATGGCTGAATCACTGGAAAAAGGCCAATTGGCAGCACAGAGGGAAACCCATCTGGGCTGCTGAGATTTGGCAAGACATCGCCGCCCGAGTAGAGAAGCTGACCGTGAAGGTTCGACACGTGGACGCACATGTGTCCAAGAGTCAGGCTAATGAAGAGCATCACAACAACGAGCAGATGGACAAAGCTGCCACAGTGAAAGTATCACAGGTGGATCTAGACTGGCAGCACAAGGGAGAAGTACTCCTAGCCCGTTGGGCCCATGATGCATCTGGTCATCAGGGGAGAGATGCAACATACCGATGGGCCCGTGACCGAGGGGTGGACCTTACTATGGACAACATCTCACAGGTCATCCACAGCTGTGAGACCTGCGCTGCAATCAAACAGGCCAGGCTGGTAAAGCCTCTGTGGTACGGTGGACGATGGTTGAAGTACAGGTACGGGGAAGCCTGGCAGATTGACTACTTCACCTTTCCCCAAACCCACCAAGGCAAGCGTTATGTGCTGACTATGGTGGAAGCCACCACTGGATGGTTGGAGACCTACCCTGTGCCTCATGCTACTGCTCGGAATACCATCTTAGGCCTTGAAAAGCAGGTCCTGTGGAGACATGGCACCCCTGAGAGAATCGAGTCAGACAATGGGACCCATTTCAAGAATAGCCTTATAAACACCTGGGCTAGAGACCATGGCATTGAATGGATATATCACATCCCTTATCATGCACCAGCTGCCGGGAAAGTTGAACGGTGCAATGGGTTACTTAAGACTACCCTGAAGGTGCTTGGTGGGGGGACTTTCAAAAATAGGGAAGTGAACTTAGCGAAGGCCAGCTGGATGGTCAACACTCGAGGGTCAATCAATCGAGCTGGTCCTGCCCTGTCTGAACCCTTGCACACAGTAGATGGAGATAAAGTCCCTGTGGTACACATGAAAGGCATTTTAGGAAAAACTGTTTGGATTAATCCCACCTCAGGTAAAGGCAGACCCATCCGTGGGATTGTTTTTGCTCAAGAACCTGGTTCCACTTGGTGGGTAATGCAGAAAGATGGGGAAACCCGTTGTGGGCCACAGGGAGACCTAATTTTAAGTGAGAACTGGGTGTAAGGTTTCATTCTGTATATGTGTATGTATAAGCATGTGTATATTTATCTATCTAGCTGTAAGAATGTATTAATTTAGGTATGATGTAGATGGTCATAGAATAAGGGGTGGATTATGTCCTGGGTCACAATGTAAGATGTGCCCAAAGTACGTATTCTATCACCATCTCCATGAGCTGTTGAAATTCGGTTGGGCAGTGTTTCCCTTGCCCCCTCCCTCCAAACTATCTTCTGTTAATGGCCCATCAATGCCCTGCTGCATGACTCATAGATAACTCCCTCTGGGAGCTATCTCTGTTTAATGGGCAATCAAGGACCCATTGCAAGACTGATAAAATGTTATCAGCCCATTGTGAGATGCTCCACCCAGGGGGAGGAGCCAAGCATTCCCACCTGGATATAATTTGGGATTTGGGTCAGCACAGGCAGCCTTACCCACTGGATTCCCAGAGGACAAGAGCTACCAGCCCTTTCTGTGGGAACACTGCTTCAACAAGACCACTTCATCTGGGCGGCTACCACCACCACAGGGTACCAGGTTGTATTCTGACTCTGTCAGTGATCTTTGTACTATTGCATGTGTTTTACTTTATTTTATTTTATTTTACCTTTTTTTTCTCTCCTAATAAATTGTTTTTTCTGACTTGGAGTTTCTCGCTGGTTTTGCCTTTCAAGACAGCACAGCAGGTGACATCAAAGCTTCCCATTCATCAAAGGAAACAGATGGGAAAGCCAATCATATGTTGTAGCTTTTCTAAAATGAAGACCGTGTTTCCATAAAGACTGATAAAACACCTTCAATTTCTCATAAACTGTAGAAGTGTTTGTGGGTCATATTCCCACCTCAGAAAGAAGTCTTACTCTGGTAATAGAGACAATAGCTAAGAGATGTGTTGGTAAAGCCCTGAACACTTGGCAGAAGTTGACCTCTACCAGCAGGGGATGGAGGTCAGCTTCAGCACGGCTGCTGGAAGGCAGATACAGACATGCAGAGCTGTGATTGTGACAACCACAGCTCAGATGACATAAAACTTCCCCTGCTGCAGTTCCTTATTTCAAGTGTTGTGGCATGGCACTTGCCCTAGACAGGAAACCACAGTTTTATTTCCTCTTTAGTATGGGTTGACTCAAGCCCATGATGTGTATTTCCTAAGATGATGCTCTGGTAGACATAAGGCTGTTCAGATGAAGGAAGAAGGATAGTGGATCTAATCAATTAGAGTATCAATCCTCTTGCAGCTGAAGCTCAGTGCAGAAAAAGATCCAGGATTGACTGTTTGAGACACAGCAGGCAGAGAGCGGCGGCAGCCTTGAAGGCTTCTAGTGGGAACAGAAAAATTTGGAAATATAACTAGGAAAAATTTATGCAATTTTTGTTGAGATATTGCAGAAAAAAGAGTACATATGCTCCCCTGCAGGAGAAAAGAAAACAAATGTCTTCTCCCCCTTTGAAAATACTCCAGCCTATAGAGATTTCTTGGGAAGGATACACTTTTGTAAGGTAAGCATAGTTCTCATTCTGCTTTGTAGGCATGTCTCTGCCCCAGTCTCACTAGATAGAAGCCTAGAAGGGACCTGAAAATTTTTCTTTGGAATTGACACTTCCTAGCAACGCATTTGTCTTTTATTTACAGGCCTTTATTCCACAATGCTTTATTCCACAAAATTTGTGACTGGAGGAATTTATAAAAGGAAAATATCTGAAACAACAGCCTGCCTCTTTGTAGTCTATTATGCAAAGCAAGTGTTCTTGCTCTTTCCACCTGGGCAGCCCAGAGTGTAGCCCTCTAGCAGATGCGCAGTGTTTTTCATTGATGTCACTAGCAGTCACTGTAGGCAAACGAGATAATACCAAAGCAACCCTTCACGTCTTGAACCTGGTACTTCTGTGGTACAACATGCAGTTGAAAGGATTTTTTAAAAAATTATTATTATTTGTGATGAAACCAAATCAAACAGCACTCTGGTTCTGGGTAGGACAAGGTTAATTTTTGCAGTAGCTGGGAGTGGTCATGGCCAACACACATGGAGGTTATTCTATATCACTTCCTGCACCCTCTGATGAAGAACTCTTTTCTGGAGAGAAGGGGCTTCTTCCAGTCAGGAAGTTGTGTCAGAGGGACCTGTTGAGAAATAGTGGTGGAATGAGTTGTCTCGTACTGTCTCTTGTTGGAGGGGTTTCTGTTCACCCCTGAACGACTATGGGATCCTGTTAATGTGGCAGAATATGAGACATAAACTTCAGAGAATTAAGGATTTTTAAAAGAGTTAAGATTTTAGTTAGAGATAAGCTTCGCAGAAATTCACTAAAGTAGATAGGTAGGCTTTGCTGAAATTAAAAGTTAGTAATTAACTAAGAGAAATTGGGTTTATTCCATATTAGAATAACTGATTACTTGTCAACTTTGTTTGTTTAGCTGTGTTTATAATGAAGAATATAGAAACTGATAAATGGCTTTCAGGAACATAAGACAATTGTAGGCCTCTTCTGCCCAGAAACCCATTGAATGGTCACGAAGACAGGAAATAGGAGTCCTACCAAGGGTTCATTTATCACATTTGCATTGAAAAGGTAGAAAGGTCAGAACAAGGAAGACTTCTTTACTTCCTCATTTTGGGGACCCCTCCCCATGAAAATGACCTCCGACTGATTTCAAAGAACAAACTACGCATGCTTAATAGCTTTTGAGCTAATTACCATATGAAGCGGGGAATGCGATGTACCAGGGTTATGAATATACATTTGTGTTTTGGGTATTCAATACTTCTGTAAATAAAAGGACTCTGTGATCACCTGTAAATTGCGGTGCGAATTTGGGAGCTATCCCGCACACTGTCCGACACCGTAATAAACATACACTTTCTAACTTTAAACTGGTAGAGAGTTTTTGTCCGTCTCAGTTGAGTATCGATACTAGATCAGTACCCATATTTTCTTTAATAAGTCAAATATTTGAAGGAAAAATGCTGTGGTAGTTCTAGAGAAGAAGGAAGTTCTAGAGTGTGCCTGGACCCTGGCTACTGTTTATTGGACGCTGCCTGCTACTAGACTGCACTCTCAGGGGGAAGAGAAGGAAAGCAGAAAAACAGGCAGTGGGGCCACTCAAACTGGAGGTGAACCACAGGAACAACACAGTGCCAATAGAAGTTGCCCCAATAAAGAAGAAGAAATTCATAGCCAGCTCAGTTCCCTCAGTAGGGGTGGAGAAGAAACAGGGCCCTCAAAAGAGGAGGAAGAGGCAGGGCCAGAGATAATTACTGATCCCTATCCCTGGGTGAGCTGAAATGTGCAAGAATATTTCACCCACCAATCTGACCTGGCTGCTCCAGTGCTGCAATATCACAGCTCACAGTACAAAACTAGATGGCAATGAGGCTGAGCAGCTGGGATCCCTGTGCCAGTTTGTGGGCTTGACAAGGGGGCTGGGAAGAGGACAAGCCCTGGAGATGACACCTGTCAAGTGTGAGAGAAAGGTGCTCTCTCAAGGGTGATCTAGTAGTGCACACAGGCAGGTGTGACACCATGGAGGAAGGTACCCAGTACCTGAGAGATCTGGCTGTGCTGGAGGTAATCTCTAGGGATCCAAATAACGTGCAGTCCCCTGTAGATCCAGATGAAGTCCAGTGTGCACCATCCATGTGACAGAAGTTTGTATGGAGCACATGATGATCACGCACCAACTCATTGGCATTCATGTCCATGAAAGGAGGAGAGCAAAGAAAGTGCTTTAGGTGATTACCTAGCTACAGCAATGTGATGATCGTCTTTTTTTCCTCCCCGCTGATCTGCATCTTGTCTGTGGAAAGACTGTCCAAGACTGTGGACAGACTCAAAAGACTTGAGCAGGTTAGAGAATTGTCCCATGCACCTCCAGTATGGACCTGCTATTGGGAGCAAGTACGCCTCTGTGCTGGCAGCACAGGTATGTGAGTTGAGAGGAAGAAGAACCACCACAGGAAATTCAAGGACAATTGCAGCTCCAGTTTCCAGCGGGCAAGTCTTCAGAAAGAGTAGAAAGTTTGACGTTATTTCCAACCCCCTTGAAGTTCTCCACTTTATATTCACAAGAAGTGAGCAACAAATAATGACCATAATTTGAGGGGCCCTTCCTCCAGCCAGGTGGAGGAAAAGGACTATAGCATCTACTGGACTTTGTGGATCCAGTGGCCTGGCATGTCAGTCCCATAGGACTATCAAGATTTAGTTGACACCAGCACATGATGTACCCTGATGTCATCAAGATATGTAGGGGCAGAATCCATTTCGATTTCTGAGGTGACAGAGGGATCCCAGCATGTGACTGTACTGGAAGGTGAAGTGACCCTGACTGGGAATGAATGGCAAAAGCACTCCATTGTGACTGGCCCAGAGGCCCCATGAATACTTGGCCTAGATTACCTCAGGAGAGGGTATTTCAAGGACCCAAAAATTAGGCTTTTGTGAGAGTTGTAGAGACAGAAGAAGTTAGGCAGCTGAATACCTTACCTGGTCTTTCAGAGGACCCTTCTGCTGTGGGACTGCTGAAGGTAGAATAAGAACATCACTACCACAGCAGTGCACCATTGATAATGCCACACCAGCCAGGACTCTGTGACCCCCCATCCATGAGGTGGGTCCTGAACTGGAGACCCACGGAGTGGTCAGCAAGACTCACTCACCCTTTAACAGCCCTATGTAGCCAGTGTGTAAGCCCAGTGGAGAACAGAGACTGACCGTGGACTATCTTGGCCTGAAGGAAGTCACACCACCACTGAGCGCTGCTGTGACGGACAAACTGGAACTTCAGTATGAACTGAAGTCCAGAACAGCAGAGTGGTGCCAGCACTGACATTGCAAATGTGCTTTTCTCTCTGTCTTCAGTAGCAGAGTGCAGGTCACAGAGGGGGATTTTTTTGTATTGCACTGAATACACCTGGAACCAACTGCCCCAGGGTTGGAAACCCAGGCCCACTTATTTGCCTTGGACTGACCCAGACTGCTCTGGAAAAGCCTAAGGCTCCAGAACACTTGAAATACATTGAAGATGTCATTGTGTTGGACAACACAGCAGAGAAAGGTTTTGAGGAAGGAGAGAAGATAACAGAAATCCTTCTGAATAATTTTGTCATAAACCATAGCAAGGTCAAGGGACATGTCCAGGAAATTCAGTTTCTAGGCAAAAAATGACAAGATGGAGACATCAGATTCCAATGTGGTCAATAAAGTAACAGCTGTGTCCTCACCAATCACCAAGAAGGAAACACAGGCTCTCCTAGGTGCTGTGGGTTTCTGGAAGATGTATATTCCAGAATGCAGTCGGACTATAAAACCTCTTTGTCATGTGACCCAGAAAAATAATGATTTTAAGTGACAAGCTTTTAAACAAATCAGGAGATTTGTTTAAACAAAGCAGGAGATTGTTGATGCAGTAGTCCTGGGGGCAGTCAGGACAGCAAAGATGTGAAAAATGGCTCTGCACTGCAGATGGAGAGAACTGTCTTTCCTGGAGTCTCTGGAAGAATAACTGAGGAGACTACAGGATAAAACCTGGGGTTCTGGAGTAAGGGATACAAATGATCTGAGGCCTACGCTCCAACTAAAAAAGAGATTGACAGCTTCTGAAGGATTTCAAACACCAAAGCACAGCTCCTCCTGGCACCCTGCCAGTGCTGGGCAGGATGTGCAAAGGAAAAGACCCTTTCACACATCATGCCACTGATGCCACGCAGAGTAAGTGGATTGCACCATTTACTCAAACAGGAAATCCTAATCACCCAGGGATCTTTGAAGTCATCATGAACTGGCCCAAAGGTGAAAATTTCAGACTATCATCATCATCACAGGAGGATAAGTCCCTCCATATAATCAGATACCAGGAAAAGAAAAGCAATATGCAATTTTTACTGATGGTTCCTGCCATATTGTAGGGCCACATGGAAAATAGGAAGCTGCTGTATGGAGTTCTACATGGCAAGTCACAGATGTTATGGAACAAGTCAGGTTGTAGAGCTGAAAGCCATCCAGCTGGCTCTCTGTGTGAGAGAAATGGCCAGTGGTCTACTTCTATACTGTCTGACAGGTGGTAGCGAATGTTCTGTGAGGATGGCTAGACCAGGCTGCTGAACTGTGGCAAAACATCACTATCAGGGTAGAGAAGCTATAAAAGCATGTTGTGTATATGCACACCTACCCAGGAGTTGGGCTGCTGAAGAGCATTTCAAGCACAGACAGGTGGATTGGGCTGCCAAGATTAAACTGTCTCAGGTGGACCTGGATTGGCAGCCATAAGGGTGAATTACTGCTGGTCAGTGGGCCCGTGATGCCTCAGGCTATCAGGGAAGAGATGCAGCAATACAGATGGGCTCGTGGTCTAAATATGGGGTGGATTTAACAATGAACACTGTTTCCCAGGTGATCCATAACTGAAACTGCGCTGTGGTCAAGCAGGCCAAGCAGGTACAGCCCCTGCAGTGTGGTGGATGATGGTCAAAGTATAAATATGGGGAGGTTTGGCAGGTTAGTTACCTGCCAAATTAATTAATCACACTCATGCAAATCCACCAAGGCAGGACCTATGTGCTGACAATGGTGTAAAGAAACCACTGGATGGCTGGAGATGTACCCTCTCACCACTGCCCAAAACACCATCTTGGGCCTTGAAAACCACAAAAAGTAAATTTCTCTGTGTCAGTACTCTTAACAACTGGTATAAGCTGAATGTTCACTCTTCGACTGTTGTATTTTCACTTCTGCAACATTCAAGATTGGCAAATTTCCAGCATAAGTAAGAGAGTTCTTCCAAAAGACTAATGAAATTTGCACTGAAAGAGCTCTGCAACAGGATCTCAACCTCTTAGCTCTTCCTCCTTTTGTTCCCTTTCCAGCCAGCAGTATCTTTGAGTGTGAATGGTAACCACTTCCTGACGTTGTTGAAAATCATCAAAATAGTCTAATTTCCCTTTTAAAAAATGTATATTATCATCAGCTATAGGGAGATAGATGTACTGTTTCTTAATACTTCTAATTATTTTTGAAGCAATTTAATTGTGGTCTCCAAAAACTGTTTCACAGATATCCCTGTAGATACTGTTACTGGAGTTCTGCAGCTTTACTGTTTCATCTCTTCTGCAGGGAGTTCATTACCTGACTGATGGACAGTCTACTGAGTTCATTCATTTTTTTAAAAAGGCATTTTTCATTTACTCAGATGCTTAAAATAAGGTATTAGTATTTATTGATAACCTGACTTAAACCAGCTTCTCAGACTAATCAGAAACCTTTATTTTTTTCCCTTCAAGATTACAAGGTTTTGTTGATAAATAAGGTGCACTTCCCTATCTTTATCTGAATATGAGTACAGAGATAAATATTTTCCAAAGTTACTTGGGAGTAACTGTTTTCCTAAAAAAGCATTCTTTTACATCCTAATAGATATGGTAAATTTAGGAATTTCTAAGGCTCTTTATATATAACAGTTGGATGATTGTAATTATTCTATATGCATTTAACAGATCGAAAATGGACTTATTTGACAGATTTTCAGGTCTATTCATTTGGGAAAAGTAACTGATCTTGAAATGACCACCCAGGAAAGTCTGTACTTACCCAAAAATAAGTTGGAGATGGATCCCTTTGAATTTACTGGGCACTCTTGACAACACAGGAGCATGGCACTGGGCTAATGCAAAAAGGCTCAGTGTGGGCCTGGGACAAAGGGGCTGACTGTCATAGAATCATGGAATACTTTAGGTTGGAAAAGACTTCTAAGATCATCAAGTCTAACCCTTAACTCAGCACTTCCAAGCCCACCACTAAACCATGTCATTAAGTCCACATCTGCTCATCCTTTAAATCCCTCCAGGAATGGTGACCTCACCACTGCCCTAGGTAGCCTGTATCAGGGCTTGACAACCCCTTCTGTGAGGGTATTTTTCCTGATATCCATGTACACCTTTTCCTGGTATCTGGTACAACTTGAAGCTGTTTCATCTTGTCCTGTCACTTCTTATTTGGAAGAGGAGATTGACGCCCACTGAAGTTGAGAGAGATGTAACAACTGACACTCCATGCTCATGCAGCAACAGACAAACTTCAAGTGCTTTCAAAACTCTTTATATAGTTTTGAAAGTCCGCATGACTAGTCCTGACTGGCTGAATTAATTGCCACCTGGCCAACTGGCCAATAGCTGCCCATGCCCCCAATGGCTTTGACCTGCTCCCCAACAGCCTAGACTGGTTAAGTTATATAACTGAGGTAGTTAAAAAATTAGGTATATTTCAGTTATAAAATTATAATAAGGGTTATTTATAATATGAAGCCTCCAAGCCAGCTGTTAGGCACCACAGTTCCCTCTTTTTGTTTTAAAATACAAAGGCATTGTCTGTCATTCTCTTCAGGGCTCTTGCAGACAGGATGACAAGCATGGCACAATGTATGGAACAATCATGATGACACAAATAAAAAGCCTAGGTCGAATGAGATTCTTCACCCAACTGGACATGTCTGGGAGCCATCAAGCACAGCTTCACAGGTGGTATGCCACATACTATTCAAATCTATAACCAATTACAACAAACATCTAACTTATTTACAAACAGTTAAACTTCAAAAACTACCGTGGGTGATGCTTTGCTCTTTTGTTTCCACTAAAAAGTACATATCCATGTGCTTAGTCCTGTGCCCAAAGTGTCTGTCTCTGAAGATTAAGTGAAGTTACAGATAGAGGTAGACTTTCATTCCACGGGTCTCATATCTTACACTGGTGCAAAGTGTTGCACCAGTTACTGGTAAATGACATCTGCTGCGGGGCTGTCAGGGAGGCACTGCTGAATGTGATCCTGAACAAGGCATAGAGCAGGATGCATACACCAAGCAGACACCCATTGGATGCCAACATCCATGGAAATACAGGTGTACTCGTATCCCCAAGTAAAAAGGTCCCAGGGACCTTCCCATTTATTGGCAAGGAGGTCCTTTACCAATACCATGGGCTTGGGGGACTGAACATCACTAGAAGATTGCAACAATAAGAAATTATTTAAAATAACAGGATTCTGAGAATTTGTGTGTACTGTCAGATGGTCACTTTATTGTGCAGGGTTTCACCACACATTCCCCCCTTTTGTTTTTCAAGCATGTGCTTTAAAGTGCCACGGGCACGCTTGACAACAACTTATCCCGTAGGGGAACGAGGAGTACCTGTGTGGTGAAACACACCCCAGAGTTGTAAAAAGTGCCAAGTACTCTGAAATCTATGCAGGACCATTATTGGGGTTTTTTTTGTATGGGGAATGCCTAGAGCAGCAAAGGCTAAGCGTCAATGTGCGATGGCATTGCGGCTTCTTTCCCCTGTGTGGACTGAGGCCCATATGGCTGACAAAAAGGTGTCCACAGAAACATATCCTTCAAGCATCCAAATTCTGAGATGTGTGACTGCCAGACTTGCAAGGCTTGCAGACCACTGGGGTTTACCCCCATCTGCATTGGTGTAGCATGGCCTTGATAGTCAGGACAGGAGTAGACAATGTTGCGTGCCTCTGTGTTTGTCAGTAAGAATTACCTTTGTAATGCTCCAATACCTTGATGAAAAAAAGGGTGTGATGCTCTTGCCTATGTCAGCATGTCTGGTTATGGTGCTGTCCAGGCAGGGCTAGTTGACCAATCGGCCCAAGCATTATATTTGCTATAAAACCTACCAAATTGGTATGACTCATGCAGGAGAAACCACATCTCAGATTGTGGGGTGCCCATGGAACATCGGCATTTGGTGCCAGAACCTCTGACCTGTATTTGCAGAGATTTGGAGAATGTCCTCTTTAATCTCCTCCCTGAGTCTCTTGTGGTTCTCCTCTACCTTGTCTTCTAATTTCCACATACATGTTTCCAGAGCTGCAATTCTTGCATGTGTTAGACCATGCACGGCATCTTGCATGTGTTCGGAGCTTTTTGCCATATCCAGCGCAGTCTTCTCCATACCATCCTATTTCATTATTGCTAAAGCAGGAGAGTATTCTTGTGGCTGAAGTTGTACAAGTTTTCGCCACATCATGGGTGTGCATGGTACCAAGCTGGGGTTCCTAGTGTTTAGGTCATCTGAGGAGACAATCTCCGCCACACATAATCAAGCACAAATTTTTTCCACTTTCTTGACCCCCACATTGGGCACCGATTAAAATGTATTTCTCCTAGTTTAGGGCAAATTTGTGAGAGAGCCCCTGAATGGGGTCCCTCTGGGAAGCAAATCCAAACAGCCCCTCCCTGCAAAGTCTGGAAAAGAACTTCCTTGGAGAAAAGTGGAAAAAACTATTTATTTAACAAACAAAATGCCCACAAGCATAAAGAATGAATAATATGAAACAATAAAGCCTCTCATTGCTCTGAGGTGGGATGGTAAATTCAGAAAGTCCTTGCTGTGGGTAGCTCAGCTCCCTCAGTCTTTTATCAGTTCCTTTGTGCTGGAAAAATGCCATCCTGGGACACAGGGGCACAGGTGTGAAATCTGGGTATCTCTCTCAGACAAGCACAGCTCAGGAGCAGGAATGCAGAGGAGTGAATGCTGTTTTCAAAATAAACTCCACACATCTTTCCCCCCCTTCACTCTCAGAACTAGCCTCACAGCATTGACTCTCTCCAGGATCCTGTTTCACACCCCTTAAGGCTAATCCTCCATGATGATCCACCCCTTACCCACTAATCCCCTCTTTTATCTCACTCATCCTTATTGGATATAGCTGTTACTCATCAGGGGCAAGGCTGTATTGGTTAATTAACACAGCTGTTACTTATCAGGGGTTACTTAGGTAACAGTAAAGGTACAGAACTTAACATACAGCAGAAACAGAACAGACGACTGGGGATATGAGCGTCAAAAAGTCATCCCAGGACACCTGCCCACTAAGAGGTTGTCCATTAAGATGAAACTTGGACCTGCACATCTTGGCACAATGACTGGGCTTCCCACATCGGTTACAGTTTCCCATAGTAGTCACCATTCTGTGTCATTGGTGTGTCCTCAGTGAGTTAGTTGGTCTTGTGGAGACAATCTGCTCTGATGTGGCCTTGTTGTCCACATCCTTAACACTGACGTGACAACCCACAGCAGCCGCCAAAGTGACAGCTAACAAAGCCATATGATATTAATCAGTCCCAACTTTTGCACACACATCAATTAACTCATTTAAGGATGGATTTTCTTTTGGTAAGAAATCTGTAGCTCTTTTGCAGTCCCTATTTGCATTATCCCATGCCAATTGTAGTATTAATTGACTTCTTGCATCCTTAGTTATTATTTGCTTATCCATGGCATCTCTTAACTTCTCTGTGAATTTTATGTATGGTTTCTTAGAACCCTGTTTGATTGTGGAATACCTCTGAGTCAGTGTTGCCATGTCTGCAACCTTCATCAGGACTTGTATTCCGAAGTCTTTAGTATGTGCCAATATTAAACTATGTAGGAGGGCCTGTAATTGTGCAGTTTCAACAGGAGGCAGTCACATAAGTCGAGAAACTCCCACCCCAAAATGGGGATCTTGCTGCGAGATCCCTAAATCCTGGAGCCCCTGGTCCTCTGCATATCATCGCCAGGTGGACTCAAACATCATATACTGGATTGGGGTATGTAATAAATACGATAAACCAAATTCAGTAAATCAAAATTTAGAATTTTATTTTGAGACAAAATAACAGTCTCCGATAGCCACAATTAAAAGGACAGCGTCGAACCCCGGGGTTTTGGTGCTGGGTGAACAGGGTAACACACTCTGTCAGTCTGTCACCCCCTCAGTTCACATTTTGGTCTGGGGCTGCCGATTTTTATACACTGGTTCGCTGGGAGAAAATCAGGACCCTAAGGCTCCCCCTTCCGAGGCAGCTTCATTAGATATTCATGTTCGGGTTCTGGTGCAGTTGAATGGATTTGCGCTGGAGAACAATGTCGTGATTGCTGTGTCCGGGGACAGCGTAGAGATGTTGATGTCGGGTGGGGACGGATAAGATATCCATCTGATGTAATCATTCGGTCCTCCGGGTTCTCCATCTCCCTTTTCCGTCCTTTTGTGTTCTCCTCTAACAATTCCCGGCAGCAGTTTCCTCGTGTCCCTTTTCGTGTAATTCTTGGCATAGTTTTCTCATGTCCCTCCCGTGCAATCTTTAGCAAAAGAATTCCTTTTGCCCCTCTCCGTGCTGTTTCAGTCCCAGTTAACCCGTTGTATACTCGATTAGAAATAAAACTTAAAGTTTACAGAGAATGAATTACATATTATAACATTTAACAAGAATTAACTTTAGGACATATATCACAGGGTACAAAGCAACTTTGCTATCTGCTTGACGTCCAAAGGCGTCGTCTCATTGGCAGCTAAAAATCGTAACATGCTTGCCCCTGCCAGAGACCCCGGTCCACGCTTGGTGACTAGCTGACACAGTTCAGAGAGGACTTGCCACTGAAAGGGACCACCTTTGGGTGCGGTCCTGTCGCCTCCTAGGACTGGGAATGCTTTAACCCTTCCACCACCCACAGGCTGCTGGCCACCTCTTGATAATGCATGGGGCACGGAAATCCTTTCAGCACCATTAAGATCTCCTTCCACGATGGCTGCTTCCAAAGGTGACTCGATCATATGTAGAGATGTTAACCCATACTGAACTGCCAGTAGAAGTGTCTTCTCACGGATCAGAAAAGGAACAGTAACGCGGTCCCCCCACCCCGCTGGGATACAGTTATTCTATTAATGGAAAATGTCCCTCGGGCTTCTCGAGCCCTAGCTGTGAATGCGGCACGGTGCGGGGTACCGCACTGCCGAGCGCCGGCAACCTCTCGGCAATCCTTCCGATTTCAGGCGCCCGCGGCTCGGCGCCAGCGCTCCGGCAGGGCGCGCCTCCTGCTCCCCGGGCTCCGCTCGTGCGCGGGCGTGCCCCGCGGCCGCCGTGCTGCCCAATCAGCGGCAGGCGGGGCGCGCCAGCGGCCGCGCGGGGCGCAGGGACGGCCTCCAGAGGCTGCGCCGCCAGCGGGCGCGGGCACCGCGCCTGCGCGCTCCATGCCCATGCGCCCGCTGGCGGCGCGGCCGATCGCGGCGGCGTGGGAGCTCGGCCGGCAACGTGGCAGGGTAGCACGGCTGGGGTAGGGTCCCGTCCTTCCCTTGGAGAGCTTCTTGTCCGTCCTCCCAGCCTCCGTGCCCGACGGTGCACGCATTCTCCCTGGTGCTTGCCCGATGGGCAGTGCCTGCGGCATCTTCGCTGCGGCATCTTCGCTGCGGCTTCTGTGGGTAGTGTCCATACCATGGCTCTGAGTCCCTTCTCTTTCCTCCGTGGAAACTCGCGTCCCCGTGTCCCCAGCGGCTTCCTCCGTTTACACGGTCTGGACCTCTGCAGATCTCCTGGATGCTGGCAGTTCTTCTGGCTGCCCCTCCTTTGCAGCCCTCTCAGCTGCTGACAGCTCTCCCTTGGCTGTCCTCCTCTGCTGGGGTTCCGTCTCCGCTGCTGTGCCCGTGGCCTGGCTATTGCCCGTCACATCAGGCTATCTCCACTTGTCGCAGTTGAGACTGAGAGGAATGACAAGATTTGTCTTTACAAACAAGCCCTGGGTCTGCTGGTAGATAAAACTAGCGCTGAGAGATAAGGGAAACAACGGGAAGGATTCTGCTGATTGATGAATGGAAGATACTTGCCTTTACAAACAAACCATAGGTTTGTTTGGAGATGAAATTGAATATTGAAAGATGAACGCAACAATGGGGAAAACCCATAAACCCCATAAAAATGAAAAATTAGGGGGGTTATACATTAAAAGGGGAATTTTAGGCATTTTGGGAAGTCTGCACCTCTCAAGTACCTCAGCTAATGGGGAAAGAGAGAGGGAAATGCAGCCAGGAAATTAGGATAAAAAGGAGGCTGCATCCTCTGAAAAACTGGGAGACCCCAGGGGAAATGGCCCATGTCCTCTCCCTTTATTTGAATAAAGTAAAAGGACTCCTCTGTCTCCTTTTTGGAAGTAAACCTCTGGCGTTCGTGGATTAATTTTCCTAACAAGACGGATGTAATGACACAACACTCCGTGCTCATGCAGCAATATCCAAATTTTATTGAGTGCTTTCAAAACTCCTTATATAGTTTTGAAAGTCTGCACAGTTAGTCCCGACCGGCTGAATTAATTGCCACCTGGCTAACTGGCCAATAGCTGCCCATGGCCCCAGTGGCTTAGACCTGCTCCCTAACAGCCTAGACTGGTCAAATTATCTAACTGAAGTAGTTATAAAATTAGGTATATTTCAGTTATAAAATTATATTTAGGGTTATTTATAGCTGTGAGGCCTCCAGGCCAGCTGTTAGCCACCACAGACCCCCGCCTGGCTACAGCATCCTCTCAGGCAGTTGCAGAGAGTGATAAGATCACCCCTGAGCCTCCTTTTCTCCAGGCTAAACAATCCCAGCTCCCTCAGCCACTTCTCATTTGAATTGTGTTCCAGACCTTTCCTTAGTCCCATTGCTCTTCTCTGGTCATGCTCCAGCACCTCAACTGTGGAAGGGCACTTACCGTGAGTTAAGATACCTTTGAAGGACTCTGGTTTTAAATCTGTCTCTTCATTTTACAGAATAACTGTCGCAGTGTCCACCTTGCGCCTTGAAGCGCTGGCCCACGGGCTGGCTCAGCCTCACTGCGGCTCACGCTTAAGGGTCGGGGTTGCTATACTCACTACCTCCCTCCTCCCTGTGGGGTCTTGGTTCCCCACACTCGGTGACAGACCTTGATGTTATGACAACAATGGCGTCAGGAGAAAAGACTACTCTCCAAGTAGGGTGAACAGAACTGTATTGGGGTGAGACCAGATGGAACCTCTACACCTCACAGCTGCTGCTCAGGAGAGCATTGAACAAAGGCTTGACAGCTGCTTATAAGCGGGGGTGGAACAAGGGGAGGTGACAGGGGGCTGTCCAACCTGGCTAACTCAGGGTGTGTGGAGGAGTGAACAACAACCAAAAGAACCAATCCAAGAGGGAGGGAAGGGGTTTTCCAGGACACCCGCCTATCACTTGACGCCCTCCCCGGAACTTTCCAGACTCCAGGGCAGGGCCCCAAAGTGACGGACAGGGCGCCCAAGGGGGAGAGAGAGGAGAGTGACAGGGGCAGGTGATGGGTAGGGGTGATTGACAGATAATGAAACATTACATAACAAACTCTCTGGGGAGGAACCAATGAGGAAACTGGGATACATAGAATGAATCATTACAAAACTTCTTAAAAAAACTGTAAATTAATTACACAAATTGTCTTCAACTTAATAAAACCACTTCTCGCACCACCACAAATAACCCATCTTCACTGAGTCCCCACCAATGGCAGAGAACCGTTATTCATTCATAGTGAAGCTTTGGATGTTCCTTTCCTTTCCCCCAGCTGTTTCATGGATCATCCTTCAACCCACACAAAATATCTGGGTCACCTTAGCAAAGTCTTTACAACAGCATAATTTAGGTATGTCCATGCGTAGCGTAGATAATCTCTTATCAACGTGCCTGGTAGGGATACCTTTGACAGTAGATGAATACCCATACGCAGGAAAGAAACCCAACCTGGTAGATACCTGGGATGAATGGACCACAACATTACCACATGCACCAGAGGAGCCCCAGGAATGGGATTTATTAGGGTCCTCCCAGGCTGTGTACTGTGCTCAGTTCTATTATAGACAGCGAAACCAGCATTAGATATGTAGTGAAACTGGTAGATCTACGGCTGGAACTTCATATAGGAAAAATGTAACACCTAATGATAAAAATAGATATAATCCAATAAATTGGTGCAATTACACCAGCCCCATCTTATCTTGGTCCTTATCCCAAGGTATTATCCTGCAGGGTGCTTCTTACCTGCAGAGACCCAGTATGGGTAGGGATCCCCTCATGACTCCAAGGAGGTCCCTGTAGCCTTGGCCAGCTTAACCACCCTCATCCCCAACATAACATTTACTAAAGGATTGGAAGCAAAAGAATAAATTGTCACACCAAAAAAAGATCATATGAAGAATTTGACGAAAATTGTGATAGTCAAGTAACTAATTGCAGTAGAGGAAAGAGGGTCACAGTATCTGTTTTTTTACCTTGGGTAACCAAAACTAAAGCCCTCAGTAAGCTTTCTCATGTGGGGTGCTGGCTTGGTAAGCAGGCCAACACTACAGCCACTGCCCTCAGTGACCTGCTTGTAGACGAGGAGACTACCAGACACGCAATATTGCAGAACTGAGCAGCAATTGACTTTCTACTACTAGCCCATGGACATGGTTGCAAAGACTTTGAGGGAATGTGTTGTTTTAATATCTCATTGCATAGTGAATCAATCCACACAAATTAAATCCACAGAAATTAAAAGAGCAAATAAAGGAGTTTAAAGCAGAGAAAAAACCCAGATTGGATTAACAAACTCTTCTGACATTGGCGACTAACAGGATGGGCATTATCTTTTGTGAAGGAAATTTTGTGGATTTTGGTTATAGTGGTTGTTGTTTTTCTCATGTTCTCTTGTTTAGTTAGATTCTTGCGGAAATCCATGGGAGAGGCCTTTTTATTAAAACAAGAAAGAGGAGTTGTGGAAGCCTGTGGCCCTGCTAGAGAACCCTTGGGGAAAATGTCCTGAAGGAATGCCCCATAGGCCTCAAGAAAGCCTCACAGGTTATGGTGAGGAAAAAGGCCTCTGCCATGGTGCTCTGCAGCATCATGTTAATGTACCCCAGTTCTGCCCCTCTCACTGGCCCGTTGACTATACCCACTTCACATTTTACTTTACATTACCCACTTCTGTTGACTGTATATGCCTCAGTTCTAGTAAGTTCTTTGTTCTCTGTTTCCCCATTGGCCCTGTACCCTTGTCTATCCACCCTGGTCTTTCTCTTGTTGGCTGGTGTCACCCTTTGCCCCAGCTATACCCTCAGTTGATTGGTCCCTGACTCTCTGTACTGACCCCTTTGTACCCATAGTTAAACCTGGACGCTCTACCATCCCTCATCTTTGCCTCTGGACTCCTTCAGTATGCAGATGCAATAAACCCCACTGGAATTGCATGCAAATATTCCCATTCTCCATCATTAGCAAGTTACTTGTGGTGTG
Source organism: Hirundo rustica (assembly GCF_015227805.2). NCBI lineage: Eukaryota > Metazoa > Chordata > Aves > Passeriformes > Hirundinidae > Hirundo > Hirundo rustica. The sequence goes on along the minus strand of NC_053488.1, from coordinate 55,346,717 downwards.
CATGCGTGTGAGTGATTGCTGTGTGTCTGCCCAAACGCCTTCCTTGCGGAGACACTTTCAGAAGATTGCAGCAAGTCACCGTCAGCCCGCGCTGCAACACTCAATATTTTCCTTGTCACGAGGGACCCAAAACAGAGTACTTTATTGAAAAGTTGATGAGGGGGATGAGGCATGGTTCGGTACCTTTTGCAGTACAGCGACTTAATTGCAGTCAGACTTGTAGATAGTGCAGGAAGAGCTTCCGTACTGTTAGATTATTTAACGGGAGCTCAGACTCTGAGGTTTGAACCTCTTCTCTGTTATAACAGATTTTTAATGGTTATTGAAGCTGCAGCAATATTCAAATTTCATGTTAAACTTTGCTTCTATATAAAAATATGTCAACAGCAAAACTTTTGAGGCCAGACTGTTATATTCTGGCAGTACTTACATATTTGCCAGTGTGACCGACCATTTTGAAATCAAGAAACTCTCTGCAAAACTTTTTACGAACAATTCTTGACATGATGTGCTTCCTATCTTGTAGTGCAGTGGTGTGAAACAAAGAATATATGACAGAGTGAGAAGGAGCAATGTGATTTTTATTCATGCCTTAACATATGTTGTAGGGACTGTACGTGTGCTTGGAGGCCTGTCCTGTGGAAGGCATCCAAGCAGGGCAGAGAAAGCCACCATAATTGGACAGTGAGTGACCCCACTTCCCACTGGCCGATGGGTTTGACAAATGCCCGCCAAGTCGGACTGTGGGAGGAGCCTTAGTACATTAAAACAATTAGCTGCAACACAGTGGGAGCCATTTTTGCTTTGGGTTTTTTGGACGGATCAAGGACTCACTTGGAGAGTCAGCTTGGCCCTTCTCTCCCACCTCCCACCTTTTCCTCCCAGTTGGTCTTGCTTTCCTGCCCATACCTGCTTTGTCCTGCATCACCTCTTCCACAAACCAGCTCACCACTGGGGCGACCTCGTGCTTGCTGCCTCCCCGACAGAGCGGTCATCCCTGCAGCCAGCTGCACCCCTCGTGTTTCCTGGGCACAGCGACGCCAGTCTGCACCCAGCCACAGCCTCCACCGTTGCTGTTTCCTGCACTGCCCGCCACAGTAACCTGCTGTCGGACTAGCCTCTAGTGACCAGCCTGTCGCCACTGTCTGCACCTAGCCGTGTTTACCCCGCTGCAGACGCACCCAATGCCGCCCCTGGGAACCCGCAGCTGCTCCAGCACTGCACCCTTGGCCATAACAGCCTGTTCTCCAGATGGAAGGAACATGCAGCCTGCTGCTGTTTGGAAATTGCACCCAGACTGCCACAAGAGCTATGGAAATGCACCGCGATTCGCAACGCACACACTTCCATCTGCCAAGCCGATGCTGACAGAGCGCAGGGGTTCTTGTGATAACGCTGTCCCTGTCTTCTGTTTCTTTCTCCGTCTCTCTTTTTCCCTCTCTGCTCCTTTTCCTATCCTCCTTTTGTAGGAATTCTTACCCTTTATCAGTAAACGGGTCTCAGATATAATATTGCTGCATTTACGCTTTATTCTCATCTGAGAAATCTATCAAAAAGAATCTTCCCTGACTATTCATTTTCTAGCAGGACAGTACACAGAGTATACAACACTGAAATGAATGCTTAATGCAACTTTTTAGGCAACTTTCAAAGCGTGACCAACATCTTTGTGTGCCACTAAAATTCCTGACTGCATATCCCAGTGTCCTTCTACCCTTTGGTTTACTGCTGTCAACTTTGTTGACCTCTGTTACTCACCTGACTGAGAAGCAGCACTGCAGCATCATCATCTGGTACATATATTCTCCAAGTGTATTCTGAACGTGGAAAATAATTGAAAACTTTTTAAAGGCCTGGGAGAAATATGATTGATTGAAGGTGAAGATTCTTTGTGCTTCTGAAATATGTAAGTGTGGGAAACATGGGCATTTAGAGAAAAAGGCTGATTTTGTTTGTTCTTTAAGCTAAGACAGGGAAATACCGTACATACCAAGAGAGTTTTTAAAAAGCAATCACTTATTAACCTATTAATAGGTCTCACTTTAACAGGAAATTTTGCTATACTGAAAGAGAACAGGCACTCTGATAAATTGGATGAAGCATATAATTTTATGTTAAATATAACAGATATACTTAAAACCTTTTAAGGGTATGAAGTTTGCAAACTAGTATATGTAAAACTGACTGTACATAAAACTGAACTGCAATAACTGGGAAATAACAGGAAAACTTTCAGCGTATGATCCTTAAACTAAGAGAATTTTAGAACAGAATTATATTACTATATAAAACTGATGATGTGCAGAGATAATGTTTAAAGTTGGGGCTACTTCTGGAACATTAATTCACACATTTGCTAACTTTTTACTGTTTTCTTTTCCAGTGTTAATAATGTTCATTTAGCATGTTACCTACATTATTTTGGAAGGAGGTACTTGAAATTACTTTAAATAGTGAAGCATGACTTTTTAAATTAATGATGTGCAGCTTTTTCTTTCTAAATGATATAGAAAACAATAATTGTGGAAATAAGCAGAATCACCATCAGGCCAAAATGAATGAAATCTTTCCCTGCTTTCATTTCAGTCACTGGTATATTATGTTAGAATTATGAATATTCTAAAGGATTTGCTTTTTGAGACCCACCAGAATTTTTTAGGGTCTTATGAGTCCCACTTATTTAAAATTCACAGTTATGCATTAAATTATTGACTAAAGCAAAGGTTAATATTGTAAACTTAAATGTATGTTTTGCACTTTGCAGAAAGTACACATATACCATTTCTTTCAATGTGTCCTTCAAAAGGAAATACTGAAGTTTATTAGTCCATTTCATATATGAGAAAGGTTTTTTTGGTGTTCCTTACTAGAGAAAAATTAAAAGTGCACAGACAGAAACAAATGCAATAGGCACTGACCTTTTAGTCTATTAGAGCAGGTTGTTCTGCCTGCATATAGAAAAATAAAAATTGTTCATTAATAAGCATGGAAGGAAGGAAGGAAGGAAGGAAGGAAGGTCTGGTTCCAAAGTCAGGCTGGTTTGAGCATCATCTGTGGATTAATATAAGATGATATATCTCAGCTGCAGAAAGGCCAAATGGAAATTTTAATGTGCTGCATGCCAGATGCATCAATGGAACTTAATCCCTCTAGTTAAGCAAGATCACTTACAGAAGCAGCTCTTGCTTCACGCCCTTTCTTTCAGTTTTCTTTTTGTCATGTGTCCCTCCTCGGCCCTGCCCCCCCCCTCCCGCCCCCCCCTGCTTTTTAGGTCATCTATTATTGAATCTATTAGAAAAAAATCAGGTATCCTTACTCTAAAACAACTCTTATTTCTCTTTCCTTGGAAGGGAAAGGGACAAATTTCTGTTGGAGTCTCTCTCCTCCAGATCCTAGTGTGGAATTATTTTAGATCTCAACAAAGATGCAGGGCAAGAATTATGAAAAATTTGCAGTAAGGGCTTCCCAAAACATGTAACTCTTCTACCACCCCAAACCCATAAGCACTATTAGGTAATTCAGCTACCTTGCCTTCGATACCTTTTACAGCACAGCATGGGGATTTCACTTTTTCTTAATTAATTTTAAAGTCCATCTGATAGAATATGTAGCATATAATCATAAATTGTTATATTAGAGCATTAGTTCAGAGCATTTGCCATGTGTGGTTTGCATGTAGTCACAGAAGGGAGAACAAGTTTCATATTAATTGGGGCATAATTTTAAGGATATCCATACTTAGTGTCAGAATACAATGTCCAGACTATACTTAAACTGTTGTGCTGTCCTTTGCAAATTCCTCTGCCAACATACTGAGATTTGTGGCACTGCTTCCACCTGCATCTTCCTTTCAGGTAGTCCCAGGAGTGTTACCAGATCATTACATGCCAGAGCAGTGGCATGATTTTATCCAATCATTGCAAGCCAACATGAGTTGGAGCAGAGCCAAGGACAGCCTTAAGTTTTGCTGAGAGTGAATTCAGTTCTTCAAGGCATCATTGACTTGGGAAGCAGCGATACCCACTGGAGTTTCGCAGATCACTCAAGGGTCTGAGCCAGTCTCCTTCACTTGGTCGCTGCACAAATGAACAAGACTACAAGCAACACAGTGTAGATGGGGAATAACATTTTTCACATGTCTTTGTGTGACCATTTCTACCAAAGACATGAGAAATATATATTGATTATGTAAATATATAGTGCCTTCTCTTTTGAATTTTGCAACACACATTTACATAATATAATTTAATTTTTATTAAGGATAACTAAGATGAAAATGGATAGAAGGAACTTGCTTTTCTATGATTTTATTTCATGACATATTTATAACATTAGCTTTATTAAGGGATATAAAATATGTAGACACAAGCCTTTCTCAAGAAATGAAACAATCCACTGCTTGGTTTAAGTTCAGGTTCACTACCCTCAGAAAACCAAATTGAAATATGGCACAAGGCATGTTAAAAAACTACTTCCAAGACAGAAAATACGAAGTTTAACAGAGTGTAAATGATAGAGCAACTTCCTAAGATCACACACATTCAGATCTGCCAGGCAAGTAGAAAGCAGTAACACTCAAGATTCAGCCAATGTGGCTTGTTTGGAATTTAACGGCTAGAAATATTTAGGCACTGACATGCTTCTACCATAGTTTCCAGAACCGCTAATAAGGCCTTCACCTGTTCTCCAGGGAAGAATAGCATGCTTTCAGATATTTCTTGAAGAAACTGTGATAGTTTTTCAAAAGTTTCTAGCTCTTTAAGATACATATCTACCAACCAATCTCCAGAAAATGCATTTTTCATCTTAGAGCTATCACAAACCATTACTGGAAGTCCATCTGAACAAGCTACCGCTCTCAGAGTTACAGTCAGGGGTGTAGATAAATTATAAACTGAACAAAAATTAATCAGCATCTTAGTAAATGTAAACAAACACAGTTCTTTCTTCTGATTGCAAAACTCTTTTTCTTTGCATTCAGAGAAGTTTTCAATGTTCTCTCCGGGATAAACAAGATTCAAAAGTTCTTCCTTTACTGTGACTGACTCAACATAATCCAGTGGCAGTCTCTCATGGGAGTTCCTCTGCTCTAGAAGGACTGGCCCTTAGGAAAACATAAACATTATTAACAACAGTATATTTTGTGATGAACTGGCAGCTGAACAAGATTTTGGGTTGCTTATTGCCAGAAGCCAGGCGTCTGTTTTAAGTTCTTTTTTTTGTATCAAATTATGTTAATGTAACTGATGACTTACATATTTGCATCACAGAAGAGTGATCCTTTGTAACAATTTCTTTACAATATTGTCTTAGCTTGCATGGAATATGTAAAAATGTAATGTTATTACTTTTGGAAAATTCTATTAATTACTTTGTAGACCAGGTTATTTGGTGATGCTGACTTCAAATTAAAATCATGTTACTACGATGGTCTTTATTTTACTTTTCTGGATGGTGTGGCCAATCTTGCCTTCTGCTGTGCAGCAAAGTAAACTATTGGGGAAGGAATCCAAGTCTTCCCCAACAACTGAGTTTCAAAGTTTGACCTTAACAGACTTCTAAAATGCAAAACATAATTACTTTAATAAATAGATTTAAAGTAAATAAATGGGACATGTTTATTTGTTCAGAACTAGTCCGAACAAATAAATCCTTTTGGTATTCCCTGTTTACTAGTACAAGGGACCTATTAATATTTAAATAGCTTACACATCTCTTGGGAAGTTTAGGGAAGACTGCATCAGTAAAAAAAACCTGAAGGCTATTAAGACACTACAAGTGTTTTTCAAATATGAACACATCAGGAATCTTCTTACATAAATTTGTATTACTCTGCTAAAATAATGATGCCATATTAATATGAATGCTTCTTCAGAAATATATTTTAATGACAAAAGGTAAACTCCCACACTACATATTCATAATAGATATTTTAACTTTGGTCTAATTAAAGCTGTATTGTTATTACTGATTATTTAGTGTCATTACCTTCTGCAAGCTAAAGGCTTTTAAAGATAGGAAGTAGATACGTTTTTAGAGAGATGTGTTCTAAATTATTAAGCTAAGTAAATTCACACTGAATAGGTAACATGCTTTCTACCATGGGCTTGTCAGTTACTTGACAGGCCATAACTCAGAGTGTGACAAAGGCAAAGATAAAGATAGGCGGAACCTTACACTTGCCAGAAAACCTTGATGAATGCATGTGCAAGTAGGGCTCTTCCCCTATGATAACAAGATCATCCACTACCTATTTTTCACAACAGAGATATAAAACACCTGGGAGCCACAGAACTGAGAGTCAGTAATAAAGGTAGAACTGCAGAAGGAATGTATTGATTGTGATCTGGTGCTTGCACAACAGACACAGCCACAGCCTTTAGGGGGCAGGAGAAGACTGTAAATACAGGGGGTCATAGCTCAAGAATGTATTAAAATTTTTTTCTCTACCTTAATTAATAGGCTGTCTAAATATACTCTTCTGCCTCATGACTAAACACAGAATGATTTTTACTGAAAAAATTTGGACTCAGCATATAAAGCAGTTTACACTGACACAGTAGGGCAATGGTACAGATATTGCAAACACTCATTTTAGTAAATTAATTTAAAAAAGGAAGAGTTGCTATCCGAGACCATTCTTTGCAGGCTTTTTTAAAACATGCTGAATTAAATACAGTGATACAGTACATACTTCAAGATACAAATACCCTGTCTTTAACAAAAAGTATTTAAAGCATTCTGTGCTTGCCTAAAGGGCAAAGTAGTTTCTTTAGAAATGAAGGCATCCCTCCCATTATTATCCCTAAAGAGCAGTTATCATGAGTACAATATCGATTGCTTTCTTAAACTAATTACCAACCTAATTGTGTTATTCAGAGACCATCACAATTTTCACAAATGCTGAAGAAATTTACGTTGCAATACATGAATATATAGAGATTTAACTGATCTGGTTTTGTGTTGTGGTAAAAATAGATCAAAACAATAGAAAATACTTAGCCTTGACTGGTGACTAAGTAATCTTTACTTTCATTAGTGGAGAATATAGTTGCAATGCATATGGTATAAAATTCAGGATAAAAACATTACCATATTGGAGAAACATGGAAATCATTGTTTAATTTCATATTCAGCTCATCAAGATAAGTGTGAAAAAGTATTATTTTTATTGTAAACAAACTAGCTTGGCTTAAAAATTTTTAAAAATATTTCATAACTTGTATTTTAGGAAATTATCAAGAAAAACACTGAGAACTTCATATGGATTCAGAACAGTGGATAATTTCCCTAAACCAGTTTAACATAAATGCACTCACCCCCATGCTGAAGTAGCAGCTTGCCAATTTCTACGTGTCCATTTGACAGTGCATCATGCAAAGGAGTCACCCCATCCACTTGACTGAGCAGGTCTACCTCTGGACAACGCTCCAGAATTTCATGGACACACACTGTGCTACCATGGTTACAGGCTTCATGCAAAGGCGTCCAGCCAGCATAGTCTGAATTATAAATCAAGGGAAGTTTTAAAACAGCAGAAGTAGTACTGAAATGTTAATAATGTCATTCATTTGACAGGAAAACACTTTACTTTTTTAGTATTCGTTACAGCTAGAATGGCAGCTTGTGATTTCCGAACAAGAAATTCTATTGAAAAACATCTGAAAAAAACCTAGCATTTTTAAAAATCAGTAGAAAATGTGATGTTAAAATACACTTCAGTTATAAATTCATCTTACCCTAATGTTTGCTATGAAGACCTCATTTTGTGTTATGTAAAAAAGAAAGAGTTTTAGATTGTATAAATACAAACTTGTTACCAAACAGATACTAATACAATTCTTTATGCATCTTAATTTCTTAGTTCTACAGAGAAAATGGATAACTTACCTTTAACATTAATGTCTATTCCCGGCAAAGAGAGAAGCTGAATCAATCTCTCCACTTCGTTATTTCTGCAAGCTTTATGCAGGGCTGTCTCTCCTACCATGAAAAATTAATAGATTACACTAGACTAGGCGAGATAGCAACTAAAGAAAATAATCAAAGGGCCTGGAACTAGGAGACCTGGTTATGTACCAGAAAACTCAATAATGAGTAAGATTTTCCTTTATCCTGCTTAAACATCTTTTAAGAAAAAAAAAAACCTGCAGAGCTTCTGTTCCACGAGAGATCCAGCAATGAAATTGTACCGCAAATGGTTTAACACAGGAATTATCTCCCCTCTAGTTCAAGGTTTAAAGCTTCAATCACGCTATAAAAGCACCAAGTGATCACAAAACACCACAAAATACTGGGTTTTAAAGCAATAAAACTTTTAGAGTGCAGTTGTCCTCCCTTAAATTTATTCACGAACCTACATTAAAATGTATGGTTCTTTTTACGCAGCATTTATAGCTTAATTCAAATGAATGTTTCTGGCTAAGCATGAGTGCCTCTACACACTCAAGAATAAATCAAAACTTCAAATGTGTTAGCAGATAGTTTGCTGTTTCTCAACAGACTGTCTGGCTTGGCTACAGTAGAGAAGGAGAGGAGAAAGAGGGAGTTAATTAATTTGTTATAATCAATAATAATAATAATAATAACAACAACAACAACAGTAATAATTAGTAATAGTAGCAGTCCCTGGGAAAAAAAATCCCAAGCTTTAGTATCATATACAGCTGAATTAAGTGTGAAAATTTAAACAGAAAACAACTGAGAGGTGCTGCTTATATATGTAAAGACATGCGCTAGCTTCTGTGTAATAAAAACTTCAGACACATTCTAAATGCTGTTTTCTTTTCAATAATTGATTAAGTTTGAACAAGAGCGAGAGGAAAATCCTGATACGAGGTGAAAGATGATGAACCAAACATCTTAAGAAATTCAATATATCTTAGGCTAGGTCTCTTAGCTTTTGTAGTAAGATTTACATGGAACATTTGGTTATATCTTTACTATGTAAATCTGTCAGCTCCATACCCATTCTTTCAACAGAATACGCTACTTATAATTTTAGTGGGGGAGAATAGAAAAAAAGAGCAGCATTGGTTTATTTGGTTTCCTCCCCCTCCAGTCCTTCAGCTCACTTTTCTTTGTAGAAATCAGATATAATAATTCACATCAATTTTACTTGCAAAAACAATAAAAACAAAAGGAAAGAATTTTAAAAATATATCATCTGACTCTGCTGCTGAAGTTCTTTTAAACCTTTAAAGGGAATGAGGTCTACTTTTGTCCATCAGTGTTTGTGATACAATTCTAATTATTTGAACAATTCCAGCGCGTTTTTGACAGTGTTTTCTGAACCTTCTCACAGGTGTCATATTAATAGAGTTGTAGGTAAATTTCTGATGATGAAGATGAAAAAGTTGTTCCAGTAAGTAATTCTGTAGTAAAGCAAGCCTCATGCAAAGTACAATTTATTAAACTTATACAATAAATAAAAACTGAATGAATTACTGCAGTGCTGTTTCATTCCCTAGGTACATGAATTCCAGTACAGTTGAAACAAAAGTTAAGTGCCTTTCATAGTCTGGGCTGAATGCCTGCAAGAAAACAGTCCATATGCTTGAAACAGCTATGTAACATAGCATACTTCTCAGTCTTTGTTCGCAAAATGTCTATGATTCAGAGAGATGAAGACTGAATTATACTTGCAAATCAGAAGACGTTGATCCTACCAAGCACAGGTTGAGGTGGATTAGCAAACTAAGGCAAGCAAGACTGGAATGAGCTTACACAAACTGTACGCTGTATTTAATGTATGAGAGGAGGAGGCAACTTTATTTTACCATATAGACAAATTCCTCCTTTTAAATAGATATTGGAAAAGAGAAACATGGACCATAAGAAAACAATTCTCAGGCATAAGCGATTGTTTTAGTTGAGCATTCATCAGGACAAGTTTTTAAACATGACGCTATTAATTCTAACCACTTTAAACTTCTTAACATAAATTAGATATATAGAATACCTTTAATATTTCTCTTGTATACCTCTTCAGCCAAAAGATAACTCTCTTTGGTGTGTGCAGTCTGAACTTCTGGTTTTGCTCTAAGCTTATTAAAGATTAAATCACTGAAAAGAGAGCAAAGGGGACACATTTAAAATCCCTATTTCATCTTAATTTAATGTATATGTACTTAATGTTTTTAAATATGTACATACAGAATAGTTAGATTTATCCTTTTCAGCATCATTTCTGCAATGTCTTAATTATACAATTTCTATGCCATTTAATAAAACAGAAATCAAATAGGATTGCCCACTTTTAAACTTTCTTTAAAGGTAATTCTATGAACAGTGAACTTCTATATATACCGTATAAATTTAATATTAGACAAATATAACTACATCAGTCTGCATATACACTGAAATTCAAAAAGAAAGGGAGAAAAGAGAAAAGGGGAAAGCCCAGCCCAGAGGTGTTACAGGCTTACAATAGAGCTTTCTGTCAGTTGAAGTAATTTGTAGACAACAGAACAGGTCACATAAAGTTCAAGAAATGTGTCAGGTCAGAAGCTGTCCCCCAAAGCAGAATAAAACTGGTGATGTTATAGGTATTACTTACGGTAGATCAGGCAGCACTTTGACTTGGTTCTGCTTATCGCCATTTAGCATCTGTAATGTCCTTTGAGACTCAGGGCATGGCTGTTGCCCTATTTTCCTTCTCTTTGCTTTGTGTATCTTTGTCTCACGCATCCCTATCTCTCGCAAAGCAGGTGAATAGGAACAGACCTGTTGCAAAAGTAACATTTTATAAATGAAGAAATTTTCTTTTGTTGCACTTGCTGCAAAGCAGTCACCTATGACCCACAGCTTGCTGTATCTAAGTTTTTAAAAATCTGATCCCTGAATGATTGCACATCTAGATTATGTCAATTTGTCTTTTGCATTCCATTTTGATGGTTTGTAATTCTCTCTTTACATTGCCCTCAGTGAGTGGTTTGAGTCTGAGACAGAAGATGAGAAATTCTAGGCCTCTCTCAGGTTTCTGGCAGCTGAGAAAATCTGGATCTCTTTAGCTGGACACAGAACTTGAATACAGTTAATTGACTTTCACATACTAAAAGAAAGTATTTGCAGACTTCCTGCTCCCAAACCAGGGAGCAATCTAGTTCAAGGCCATACTCACTCCAGTCCTTTATCTCAGAAGAAATGAGGGGTCGAATTAAGTCTTTGAGCATCATAAAGGCAGTAAAAGCCAGTTATCTCTCAGGTGCTCTCTATTAGGACAGCCTTGGCTGTTCTAGATGTTAGCTTCTTTTCAGTAACACAGTTTCAAACCCACTTACACTGCTCTTTTAAAAAAGTCATCTAAGTTTCCGCAGTTTGGCAAAAGCATAGGAAAAAAGACCAGTGAAGGGGATTCATCAAATACACAACAATTATATTTGAAGAAAAGTATTAAGGAAGGCTTTGAGTACTTAGCAGTTCACTGTAGATCTTGCAAGCAATGTGCAGTAGATGAGGCACACTTTACTTGCACCTTCACTGCACATTTACCACCAGGGAATTGTTGAACTCAGAGAAAAGCCTAATTGATAAGATGCTGTATGAGAAGAACTAGCAAAACTGGACAATAGCTTCTTTTTACTCTATGGAATGAGAAAGGAGACTCAGTCATACTAAGGAAAACTACAAAAAGCATATAGACTTGTTTCAAACACCATAAAAATTTTTAAGTAGTTGCAGAGAGTGATCAGTAAGTCATGGCGATAATAAAAGTAGTGATTCTGCTCTATATGTGGCAATATGCCTCAAATATTAGCTATGCAATTGGTTTATGTTAAAAATTCTGACAATATTTTGTTCAAACTCTGTTTAAACGTGTTGTATTTACAAACAATGACCTCTCTTCAAAATAAATTCCTGTAAAATTTATGAAAACTTATGTATGGGAAATGTACAAAGGTATAAATTTGGGTTTTTGTGAGTATAGTTGAACATAGACAAACAGCTATGAATTCCATTCTCTGTTTAGTCATTAGTATTAAGATTACTGAAAAAAGACCCTAAATTAGGGCCTAACATTGCCATGTGATCACCCTGATTTGCCTGCATCCTGCCAGCAGTCCAGGCTTTGAGAATTTCTTTTGCAGCTTTTACCCTGTTTTTCCTCACCAACTATCACAAATTATGATTTGAAGGCAGGCAAAGGTTTGTAAGTAGGAGAAAGTTTCTAAGAGGAGAAATTCACAGGAATACACTGTGGTTCAAAATTGTAAAGTGTTCTATGTAACAAATGCCTGGACCTATCTCTTCAAAAACCCTGAAGGAAAAGGTAGCCGAGAAAAATCACACTATATTTGGCATTCTCCTTAAGTACAAATGTAACACTGCAATCATTACATCAGTGATTATTTTCAAAAGCTTTCACTATTGTTGCATTGTTTCATTTCCATGATAACTGCATGTATACATGTATTCATGATAACTGCAGATACCAGGTGTGACAAATTCCCTAGCAAGAAAAAGCTTACAATTGTTACTGATCTCTTTGTTACTGATTTCTCTTTGCCAGACCTCAGGCAAAGAGAAATTTAAATGCAATGGAACACATGGAAAGACAATGCAGGCAACGAGCATGACCTTAGACCACAAAGAAAAGATACATTTCAAGACTTTTATGAATCAAATTACTTGTAAAATACTTATAAGTGTTATAAGTTATTAAGGAGTTACTTACTATTTTTTGAAGAGAAAGAGGTTCTGTAGAAACAGCAATATTCCTCTGTAAACACATTTGTTTGAAAATTGCTTCTGCAACAAACAGTTGAAGCCAGTCGGATGGTATGGCACAAATAAACATTTTTAACTGATATACAGAAAAATCTGGATAAAAGCAATTGGAAAAAATAAAGTAAGCCTAAAAATGAAAATAAAGAAATCTATATACCTAGTTATCTAGAAGATAGCTCCTCCAGGCTTTTTGCTCTTAGGGCAGATTCAGAAGCTTATTTTTCATAAGAATTACTAAAATTCTTCACATTTAAATAGATTTTAACCTGCATGTGGTAAGCTGACTAGATACCACGAGAATGTTAAACATATTTTAGGAGACAAAGCATCACATTTTGTGTAAAACTAAAAAGTTTTCAGGTAAGAGTTACAACACATGAACAAGAAATCTGCAAGTAATGCAGGGTGACCTACAAGTTCTATGTTAAAAGTCAACATAAGCAAATTGCAACCTCATTCAGATGTACCAGATAGCTTATACTGTTCAAAAAAAAAAAACCAAAAACCCAGACAGTGTCAGAGGAACTTACATATCCATGCATACATCAATATATATCAGGCATATGTCTGACCTACCTCTGTCTTGGAAAAGATGACAGACTGATTTTTTTCTTATACTGATACAAACTTGTATTTTGATTCTAAGAAAATAATTTATCAAAATAACAACTGAAACGGTTGAAAAGCAACATCTGCTATAAGGAAGGAAATCTTTACTGTATTTAGGGAATCTTCGGTTCTACTAAGAAGTGCTCATAAATTAACTGATCTGTAGACTCAATCAAAACAAACCCAAGTTCATGAATACAGATGTTTGCTACTGTAAGTAAAACTGAATTTAGAAAAACTCAAAACAATTTCGCTTTGAGTGCTGCAGATTTTGCCAAGTGGCACAGGTCAGATAATCTCTATAAATAGACTGAATCCTGTTCTTGTTTTCCATTTTTGTATACAGGAAAGTAAGAAAGTCTTACAGAAATATATATCCAAGATTGTCCCTATTATATGACAGCTACAAAATCCACTGGAGGGGCACATACTAAAAGCTCCATTGATTTAAACACCATGAAGTTCAAACTGATTTAGCCTTCTAAGATTTAAGTCAGTCTATAAAACTTCTCATAATTTGCTTTCTCTAAGACTGGAGTGGAAAAAATCGTCCAGAAATTAGGATTTTAGTTTAATTTCTTTTCATGATGGTTCTTCTTGAGTGCTCAGGTAGAAGGCAGATACACTTTAAACGAAGCTTACCTGTTACAACAGAAAATGATGACTGGAAAAGAAGTCAGGGGAAGCTTTGGCAGGAATTAATTTTGAATTTTAAAATAATTCAATACTTTTCTTGAGATATTTTTTTTTCTGTCAAGATCCTCAACTCCTTGTTGCTAAAAGTACAGATACCTCAACTGACATTCCAAGTTAAATGATAATGTTTATTTGAGTTGTGACATTTATAGCTTAGTATATTTAATGAGGAAGAACTACAGTAATTCATGATACTCAATGGAACTTTCTCCTATTCCCTCCATTAAATCCAAGGATTTGGAAGGAGACATTGAAACGTTTCATTTGAAGTTGCAGGAGTCACACAGTTCAGTGTAGATTTTAAGCTTATGGTTGAAGTGTCTTTAGCAATCTATTGATTTTCTTGAGTGATAAAATTCTCCTAAGTTGAGTAAGGTGTTTCCGACTGCTTGTCTGAATTTAAGATTTATTATGATATGCTTAAAGCTTCTCCTAAACTGACAGGATAGCTCCAAAGATTTTTTTTCCTTCCTCAGACTGTGTGGTCTTGCTTTTGTATCAACATTTAGACATTTATTTAGAAGGATTTTAATAAGAAATTCTGATTCTGTTTGATCTGTGCTTGACACCAACAGACATATGGAAAATAAAACAGTTTCCTGCATATGTAAACACCATGCAGTGCACAGCTGCAAGAGGGGGTAAAAACCAATTTGAAACTAAATGAAGGATTTTAATTAGGAATTAGTGTATCTGATTAGAAGACTTTTGAGAGGCCTTGCAAACACTCACCATCACACGAAATGGCAAGGTAATGTGCCAAATCAGGTACTTGATGAAACACATTTCTGTCCATAAGCAAACCTGATATGATCCAGTAGTCCACTACAGTTCCAAGAATTGCATTTAATAGACCAGCAACTTCACTTCTGAAATCCTAAATGGAAAAAAAAGATGGGTGTATCTATAGATCTGTATTATATAAAAAATTCACACTGATAATGTACCAGAAATAACATAGAGAACTTCTTTAGATAAAAGTGCAGTCTGCTGCCATGTCACACCTTTCTTCTTCCGCTCAAAAGCTAACTGTTGCAGCCTGATCAACAAAATTAGTTTCCCTGATGCCACATCAATTAAGATTTGGCACTAGATAAAAACAGGTTCTATGAAAACATCATCTAAAACTATATGCAAAATGGTGTCAAAGCTTACAAGTACAGTTGTAATGTGATTTCTTTTTAAATTAAGTTTTGTTTAACCACAAGACTGCAAGTACTACACTTATTCCTGTTAACTTTATATTTAATTTGACAATTACATGTAATTGCAATTCCTCTGCTCTATTAGCATTGCCTTTTCTGAAGATTTCATCATGAAATTAAAGCTCTTCTTGTGACTATGTGTGTCTGTGCCAAAAGGGAAAAGGATGCAAAGTGTTAGTCTTCCTGCACAGAAGAAACTTTGGCAGTCATTTTGCAAAAGGAAACCTTATTCAGCAACCAAAAATTCTAAAGAGATGAGCAGCTACAAATTTAGGAAAGATACTTTTAAATATTAGCCTTACCATTTTCTACCTTGAACAGGCACACACACACAAAAAACAAAAACACAAACAAATATACTCCTTATGACATAGAAGAATGCATTTATTCACTCATGTGAGCACTTAATCAATACTGGTCAGGTAAAACAGTGTTTCTAGTGTCTCAGTCTAGTGTCTCAGTTTGTGCATGGACACATCTATCTGCATACCTTTCTGAGCTATGTAAGAATACTTTATAAAATTATTCTGAAATAAGTTATTCCTCTGACCACATGTACAACCAGATGTTTTGAAAGTACAGCTTGGGAGAACACAGGCACCATAGTAGGAACACAAGAAATTCATCTGACCTAGGGCTCTACCAGAGAATTACTACTGTTACACTAGAGCACCAATTGATATACAGCATCTTGTGAAAGACAATGGGTACTTGAAACCATACAGTTTTGGGTAACAGACAAACCAGATTGAATGTGTACACACTACAGTCAATGGTTTGTCTGATACTCCTTTGAGAACAAAATATGTTCAGGTTGATTTAAAATAATTTACTAAGATTCCTTAGGAGCTGAAGAGCACCAAAACCAGTTTAAGCATCAATAAATCAAACAGACATACATATGAACAACAGAGGCTGTGACAAAGATGATAATAAAAACATTATAAAGTAATTTGTTGAAAACTACACAAATACTTTCCCTATAGTTAACAGTTACTTGTCACTAAAAAGAACAGGAATGAACACAACTACAAATAAACATGGTGTGGGGTGGAAGCACAATCTCCGTCACTGAAGATTTTTAAGAACTGGCCAGACAAAATGTGTTACAGATGCTATCTCCAAGACTGCTTCCAGGCCTGCTTCCTCTTACTCTCTTAAACTCTACTTGAATCGGTTTGCCCCTTCCTTTATTATGTCATAATACTTTATTATAGATGAACTGTGAAATCTCATAATTAAAAAAATCCCTGAGAACACAGATATGGCATGTCAAAAACCTGAAAGTATAATTTTTCAACTAAAGTTTAAATATTTAAAAAGGTACATTACACTCCCTATCTTCTGAGTATTCAGGGTCAGAAACTGAAGAACAATTTAAAATAACTGAAATCTATTTAAATTTCCTTTAAGTATGCATTCCTCTTATCACTGGACCCCAAAGCAAAATAATGGGTGAATAGTGTAATTCCACCAATTGTTCTTTGCTGGAAGTAAATTTCACAAACACAGTAAATAAGCATAATTTTAACAAAAATTAAGTGACAGGATCAAGGACATATTGATGTAATCTGAGGTAGATACAGATGTAAAGCACAAATATTTACATTCTGCTTCTTGTTTCTAAATCACTACCTTTATGAAATACTTTTAAGAAAAAAGGTGGGGGTGAAAGCAGACATTGAGGCAGCAGACCGAAATAATGACTGTTAATAGTGCAAGTATTAATATTTTTTCACAGTCAGATATATAGTGTATATTAAAGGTAGCTGGTACTGCAGTTGCATCTACATTTGCCCAGCCAAGTGTCCCTGCATGCTGACGAGACAAACCGGATGTTGCCAACTAGTGTAGGCTTGGTTGACATTTTGGTAAAAGAACAGTAGGACAAATCAAGAGCTTCTCCTCAGCATTTTAAATAAATGGTTCAATGCTACAAAGGAAGGAGGGGGAAATTGGTCTAATTTCCTGAAAGGATCATATGTTCTAAAAATGTTTAAATGTTAACATGTTGCAAATATTTTCAATTTCAACCACAAAACAATACAAATACAGTAATGAAAACACATGCAGTATTAGAAAGGAAAAAAAAACCCAAGCATTTCCATTAAACTTGAAATTTGCTACCATGTATGACAGAACCAAGACCTCTTTTTTCCCCACTCTGCTCCTACAACATGAAACTGGGAGGGGCCTCAGCTGAGATAGATGACCCAAAATGACCAAAGGCCTTTTAAATATTGTGCTCAGCCAGTAAATGCCACGTAAAGGAGGAAGGGAGGATGTTTGAAGTGATGGTGTTTGCCTTGCCTAGCAACTGCCATGTTTTATGAAGCCCTGCTTTCCAGGAAGTGACTGAACATCTGTCTGCTGATGGGAAGCACGGAATGGAATCCTTACTTTGCTTTGCTTGTGCATAGGTATTTGTTTCACTTATTAAACTGTCTTTATATAATGTCATACATTTTTTAATTTCTGTCCTTCTGATTCTCTCCCTCAGCCTACTGCAGGGTGAGAACTTACCTGCCAGCTGGGATCAACCCACTACACCATGTACAGTTAATTAAGTAAGATGCAGTGAAGCCTCTTTTCAAAATTCTCTTCCTTGTTCTTATTGTTTAAAATCAAAGTTATCTCACTAAGAAAAGCACAGAAGCTAATTGGCTGTGTTAGCACACAAAGATCACATCACTTCAACTGGTATCTCTTAGATTTTAGCAAGTGCATTGCTGTTCCATTTAATGCTTTGTCAAGTCAAATACAGGGGTACAGTGGCAGAAGTTTCACAGTGTGTTTTTACACATAAAAGTTCTTATAGCAAAATTAACTTTTTTTACTTTCAATTACTGAGTTATTTTAGAACTCTAAAGAAGAGTTATTTTTTCATGTACTGTAAATGTAGTACTCCGCAACTGCCTAAAACTTACTTCCAAAAAAGCTACTGCAAGTGACAGACCAGAAAGACATTTGGTTCTATGCCACATAAATTTATGCAGCTAAACTAAACAACTATGCAACTGAAAACCTGAATGAATGCTTTTGTCACCTCTTTGTCAGGCTATGTAAGACAGCTTTTTTTAAAAAATCCCCACCAGTATTTTAAGGGATGAAAAGCATTTCTGATACCATCTATGACATTGTGAAAAATGATGCAATAGCTCAATGCAACTAGAAGTGTTATAAACAACATACACATTCCCTGGTAAATTCTAAAACTGAATTAAAAAACTTAATTCAAGGAACTTTGACCAGGAGTTCCCATATCACACCTGTTTAAATAATATAAGAAACAATAAATGCTAATTTATTTTAGAATTACATTCAAAATTATTTTGAAGAGCTCAAATAATAGGAAAATTTTATGTTCTTTAGCAGTGCATTTTTAACTACATGAATAGTGTATCAATATTATTCCACCAAGTTGTCCCAACAGATCCCACTGATCAGTGAGGACATCCAATTTCCTGTCACTATTCTTATTCTGCTGCTTCTAAAATTCAGCAAATTCTGTCTAACTCCAGAAAACATATGCACTCAACTTCATGCTTTGTTTTTCTCTTTTTTTGAACTGCCCTTTTTACATGGTGTGTTTACACACATACATAAAACATAATTTTGCAACAACTCAGCACAGAGTTGAAGAGAGGAAACATACAGATATTTTCCCTGCACTCTAATGCACATTTGTTGCAATCTCTGTTTCACAAAAAGAGAGAATCTGATTATAAAAAGCAAAAAAAATTAATAACTGCCCATTTTTGACAGTTTAAAATATTATATTAGGTACATCCAAAGAAAGAATTTAGTTTAATTATTCATCTGTTCCCACTTATAGATATTTTTGCTGAATAACTGTACAGAAGTCTGGTATATCACAAATGACATGTTTGTTTCTTCCCACAAGCTAACATGCTTAGGTGCGCTGAAAATATGGTCACACGTTTACAATGTGCTCCAAACCACATGCAGATGGAAACAACACCCAAAATCATTCCTTTCATTTAGGTTTCTGAATTGCCCTACGTGCTTCTTGTCAAGGTGTTCTCTTAAGCAAACAGCTTTTAAAAAACAATACTTCACACCCTCAAACTGAAGATAGGAAGGACAATTTTGCACCCTGTGTGCTACCTCTAATGACATGGAAATACAGTGTATTTATTTGTGTATCTCTGAAATGATAGAAAAAGGAAAACATAGTTCCATCTGCACATCTAGGGAGGTTTCACTCTTTTGATTTTCTGAATGACATTGTAAACTGTGTAATGGAATTTTAACATTAGTGTCTGAAAATACAGAAAAATATCAAGTTTTATCAACAAGGTTGATAGTGAATGAAGGGATGAATGAGTTGGACTGTAAAAACATGGTATTTTGGTTCAGAGTTTATTTTTGCCAAAAATGAAATGGGAAAGAAAGTGCAATAGATAAATAAATATGAGGAACAAAGCTGTTAGAAAAAACCATAATACACTACAGGTATTATGAGGCAACAAGCTGCTTTTTAAGGCTAGAATTCATCTCTGTAGGATAGTTTACACTACAGTGCCTAAGATCAAAGTGAGAAAGCAACAGGCTTCCAGGGTTTGCACTGAAATGACAATTCTGATATATATGTATATAAAACAAATAGAATCTAAACAAGAGGCAGATCTCTGTGGTTTATGTTGTGTGGTGGGATTAATCTTACTTTTCATATATGTATTACACTAAAGTGATTATTCTGCCAATGCAAAGAAAGGCTTATGAGAAAGGCATGGCTTACAGTGCTGGAACCTGTCAAAGGAAGGCATAGCAGAAAAAACCAAATTATACCTACACTTAAACTGCAGATTCAACCAGGAGAAATATGAAAGCAGTGTCTTTTTCCAAAGAAGCAGAATGGATACGGCACCAAATGCATGTAAGCCTGCTTGCTGCTCAATACCTTTGAAAAGATAGGTTGCTTAAATATAAATATGGGTATAGAAGCCTAATTTTAGGCACTTTTAAATATCTTGACCGAGGATAAAAAGCAGCACTGTTTCACAATGTCTTGCTTTGATAGTCCCCAAAAAAGGTAGGAGGTCTGGCTAGGTAAGATGAGTGAAGCTCTCATTATGTTTAATCTTTCTGCTTTCATAACATAATGAATAACTACTAGGTATTATATTGAAACAGCTTTTTTCTCCCTGAAATACTTGATTTTCTATTGTTCTGTTACTGTATGGAAAAAGTGAATGGAGTACCTATTTATTCTGTGCTCTCACAATAATTTAAAAGAGAATGCAGAGACAGCAGTTAGGTTTTATTTTATGTGAGAATCTAGAAGTCAAAGATGTTTTACAAGGCCTCTTGCTTCTGAAAAGAAATAGGTGGTATAGAGGACACTTAGTATTTTCAGGTCAATGTCCTGCTGGTCAGCAGGTCACAGAATAGCAATTAAGTTGCCTTCAATTACATTTTTATGCTAAGTCCTAGGAAATATACCAAATGAAACTAAAAGACCTAGGAAGAAAACGAGAGCATATTTTTACAGTGAAACAATGCATATCTATAGCAAACAACAAAAAAATTATTAATTTTGTTCATTTTCTCTTTCAAACATTTCCTGAATCCTATCACTGTAAAATAAGATAATCACTTCTTTAGCTACATCATATTGTTTGAGAGAATGTGTTAAGCTGGTGTCTCTAATAACTACAGTAATACCTGCTGGTAAGGGCATGTGAACATCTGAATGTAGCCAACAAGCTACTCATGACTCATTTCTTCTCTACATATCTATATAAAAATCTTATGGATCAATTAATTTCCTTTAGTGGAGCAAAAACCAGCATGCTTCACAACAAAAGGCAGCTATAACAAGCAGCTGTGATACTTACATATAATTCCTCACAAAAGAATGAACAAAGGGACACCTTTAAAAAAAGTCAGTCTTCATAATTTTAAAGTATAAAATTCACACTCACATCATTTTTTCCATTCAATTCTCGATGGGAAAGTATGACCCAATCTGCTAGAATATTGATGTGTTTGGTAAAAAGCACTGCAGTTCCACTTTCAAGCAAGAATGTCTTCAGAAGAACTGTCTGTGGCAAGACTTGTTGATGCTGTGAATTCGTCCCTTCAACCAAACTGTAAAAAAAGAAGTGAAAAAAACGAAAGCTTTATGCCACTTTGATTGTTAATAGTTACCAGAAAGAAACCTTGTCTTCATTGAAAATACACACAGATTCAGCAATTTTTAACTATGGAAAGATCAGACACAATTTCTGATGAAGAATAAGTACAATGATGATGACTACTACTGTTAGACCTGGAGAATTCTAATACTGTGCCACTATTTACATAAAGTAAAGGCCACCATTACTATATAAAGGCAGAGCAAAACCGAGACTTCTTTTATACTTCACAAACCAAGGAAGATAGTTGTGTCCCTAAGATAATAGGGAGGTAACAGGTTTTTGAATTGAAAACAAACATATAAATTAATATATTCAAAATGCTACTTGCCTACCTTAAAGAATTAATAGCTAATGGATGCCTGCAAACCTAAAAATACCGCTTTATGAGCAAAATTAAATGCTTACTGAAACAAAAGGCTGGGAAAAGCAAGAGGTCTTACAGCGTGATTAGGAAAAAACCTATGAATTTACAATAAACAAACTAAGAATTGAGAAATATAAATGGAACTGCTAAACTGTTCTGTAGAGCATATCTTATCAGGGATATACACAAATCAGGATAGAAACTACTGTAAATAAAGAAATGCATGTATTATAGTATAAACCCCACCTTTTTGTCAGAAATTCTACTTCGCCTTTTACTAAATCAAAGAAAAATTTCAATAATGTTTTATGAACTATCCTCAGTTCATCTTCTCTCCCTGAAACTGTGACTGTATGACAAACTGTTTCCCAATAAAGGCAAGACCTGAAAAACAAAAAATGAAAAATTCCATTTGTATGACAGAAATAACATAATCTACTGGCAAAAAAAGTCAGCTTTCAATCTGGTCTTCCTTTAGACAAGGAAATAGCTTGCTCCCTTTCAAGAGTCGACATTTTAAAGCCTAATTTTCTCATTTTAAAGCTTTTCTCAAAAGAAAAAACAAAACAAAATAACATATTTGTGACTGAGCTTTTGTGTTCCAGATGAAGATTTTGTATTATAGTGTAACTTAAATAATTTAATTGGATTTTTCTGTCTCTACTTACTATATTGAACAGAACTTCTTTAAAATCCTTTAAATACAAGATAATTTTGTAGTATTTTATAGACATGGTAACATTCTACAAACGTCTGTTCAGATAACAGTTCATACCTACTACTTCACAGGATTACAGACTGTAGTCTCCAGGAAGTACTAAAAGATAAAATACTTAATCTAAAAGACAAATTCTCTGTCACGTTTTTCAAGACACGCTAACAATTACAAATGTTCCCATATCATAATCACAGTTGTATCAAAGTATTTAAATGTTACTTAAGGTTTTATCACAGCAATAAGAACAGGTTTAGTTTCTTTTCCAAATGAAGAACTCATTTCTGTTGATGCAATTTACAAAAAGAGTTCTCAAGATAAAGCAAGAGACTAACCAAACAACTCCTAATCACTGTCTCATCTTTGTAGATGTAGATAAGATACAATCAGACTTCCTCATAAAGATGGTAAAGGTTATGATTAAAATCAAAATACAACATGAAACTTCATGTTGTATTCAAAGATAATTTGCTTTGTAACTGCAGATACATGCATGTGTGTGTCTTTGTTTATACACAAAAACCCAGCAAGAGTACACAAATTACTAAACTCTGTAAAGACCATAAGAAATAAAATAAATTTTTAAAAATTAGTAAGGCTAAGAAAATAAAAGAAAAATAAGCATATCTGCCTGTGAGCTAACACTTTTTGAAACATAAAGTGATAAAGTAAAATGTCCAAATTTGTTAGAATTCTAGCATTTCACACACTAGCAACTTCTGTTGAAAACAGATGTAATGGAATGCCAACTCTCCCCTGCTGTCCCTGAGTTTGGAGTAACATAACTATTGCATTCAGTACCTCATTAATCTTTCTTACCTTACAAGCATCTCTATCAAGGACCATGTGCCTTTCTTACAGATAGGACACTGAAGAAGATCCAAATAATACTTTAACATAGATGGGGACTTCCAGGGAGGTTCACAATGAAGAATAAGGTAAAAAACATGACGAAGTTTGGCAAAAAATATTGCATCAGTGTTTCCCTATAATAAAATGAGAAAATAATATTGGCTCTGGACCACTCAAAGATCTATAATATCTATAATCACTAGGAGTTTATTTATTCTCTTTAATCTTTACAATCCCAAATGACCAAATTTAATCTCTGAATTCACATGCAATTTAATGCACAACTCCAGGGAGAAAAACACATAGTTAAAAAAAAAATAAAGGAAGAGAGAAATGAGAACTTGCTCTAGTGTGATATTAGAATTGAATGCACCACTGTTTAGAGCAAACCTTCTACTCAATCGGTATCTCTATCCATGGCCTACTAGCATAGTGCTGTTTCTAAAAGTAACAAAAATATTTGTGGCCAAGCCTTCCACAATATTTAGAGCATTACACTCATCTGGCCTGCAAATAAATACTAATTTGGAAAAAAACCCTTTTAAATCCTTTCTTCTTTTTACAAGCACATTGATAAGCACAAAAAGAAGGGTGAATGCATCACTAAGAACTACTAAATACAATGTCAGAAGCAAAGATCATACTACTTCCATTTATTGCTTTTATTTTTAATACTTCATCTCTCACCAATAGGACATATTCTAGAAGAGGATGAAGAAGTTTCACAGGAGGCGCACTGCACATTTGGCCTGCAGAAAGCTCTGTGACTACATCATGAAGTAAGTCCTCTTCCACTAATCCTTGAAGTATAGACCAGGTGCCCTTGGACCAGTCAGTACTTTTAACCTAGAAATGAGATATCACTGTAATAAAAATAACAGCTTAAATTCAAAACCCCTTTAACCAACCAACTTAACACAGGAAACCGCTAAGTAAAATGTTGGTATTTTATCCTGTCAGGAACCAGGATAGGATTAATTTTTGCCGTAGCCAGGGGGGATGTGACTAAGACATGGATGTTATTCTATACCATTTCACATCCCTGCCAGGGCCGGGGGCAAAGGGACTCTCATTTCCAAGTAGAAGGGGTCCTTCCAGTCAGGAAGATCTTAATGGCACAGGACTTCTGTCTTATTCTCTGCCACCCATGACACCAAAACTCTTAACTTTATGGCTTTCAGAGAACCCAGACAGATGCAATAGCTTCCATGAGACACTGTATCTGCTCTCTAATTTCCCTGTTACTGTCTGTACTTTCAGCTTTCCAAAGACCACAAATTAATGACACTAATGAGCTATTGAAGGTCTCAGCTATGTTGCTATTTACATCTTTCCTCTAGTTCAGGTTCAAGCCAAAGCTGGTGCCAGTTGCAAGTGTATTGCTAACTGAAGCATGGCCTTCTCCTGCCTAGTTAATTTCTCTTTTGAAATACAGCTTTTTTATTTGACCACACAGCCTGAGGCTCTGGTAAATTCAAATTTCTCCTTATTCTGGGATAAGAAAGCACAGCTGAGAGAGCAGGGTCAGACTGACTGGACTGCTGAGAATGAAACAGTTACATAAATTTATTGATGTTATAGTCTCTGATAACATGTAGACTTTATGATGTATGCCAAAAATCCTGTCTCTTAATGTGTATTAGATAGAAACTTTCAGGTTGGGAAAGAATTCTAATATCACTGAGTCCAAGCATTAACAGCACTACCAAGCCCACCACTAAAACATGTCCTTAAGTGCCACTTCTACACATCTTCTAAATTCCTCCAGCGAGGATGACTCCATTACGACTCTGGGAAGTCTTTTCCAGAGCTGGACAACCCTTTACAGGGAGAAATCTTCCTGTTATCCAATTTAAATACCTTACCAATTGTTTTAAGATTAGTTTAAATTTTAAATTAACACAGACTGAATCCAGTTGTGGATCTGAAATCTAAAGAATATACTGCTATTACATAGCTTCCAAAAATGTTCTAGTATTAAGATAAAAAACATTAGGAGCTCTGTTCAAACATGAAAAAAATTCAGAAAGAAATTATAATCATGGTTAAATCACAGCTAAATCTCAGTGAACAAACTCTGCCTTAGGATTAGATATTTAGGTTCTCCGCAAGTGTCTCATATCTCAGATTCCTAATGTAAACCACTGTTTCATTAACAATAACTAAAGCTGTTCATGTAGACAATTTTCTTTTAATCAAGTCTTTGTGCATCTGGTGTTTGCAACTCACATTTATTTCAATTTTCTCATTCATATATGCACTATTAAAATCTCCACGAAAATTTCCTTTGGAAATAATGGTTGCATTCATACTTTTGTAATGTTAATTACATGGAAACAGCACATCTAAAGAGCAATCATAAACTGTTTAGTGACAATCAAAGAACTCCTCTGCTGCCTGGATTTTGTATGTAAGACTGTATACTGGGCATGTACAAGCACGTTACCACTGACCTTCACCTTGTGATCACACCAGCATCCTGCTTTATATATTGTGACTGAAACATCTATTTTTTGAAAATTCTGTACTAGAAGAAACAGTAACATTGATGCATTATTTTGAAGAAAAAAAAATAAAACAAAGATGTTCTGGGAAGACTGCGGTACCTCTTGCATAGCATTCAAGTCAAAGAGAAACTAGAGAGGAGTTCATCATATTTCTAAGAGGTAAAAAAGGATGATACAAAACTGAGGCAATAAACTTTTGTCAGTATCAGGAGACACCTATTATTGAAGAGACTTAATAAGCTGTTCAAGATCCACTGACTTGCACTCTGAAGAGGAAACAGGAGTTTCTTGTGAAGCACTGCTGGTACAATAATTAGCACTTTGAGCAGAAACAAATGAAATAAGAAGGTCCACAGTCCACACAATACATCTTTTACATTGCGTGATGTGAAAGAAAAGAGAAATAAATATTTTTGGGATGATGATGGAACAGAACACTTAGCTGAGCTAAGCCTTCCTAGCAGATGCAACCTGAGACAACAAAATACAGTAGGCAGATTTAACATGTTAATTTAATTTGCAGGTTTGATTTTACTTCATTAGTATTACTGGAAATATTTACTGGAGCTGCTAACAAAAACCATAAATATACTGACTACAGAAGTCATGTATCATAAAAAGGCTAGCAGCGGATACTCCATAAAGTAATAAAAGTGACCTAACAGTAAGAGAGGTATTACAATTAAGCTTAAAATTTCCAAGCAAAAAATGGTATCATTCTTAAGAGTACAGAAAACAATTTCAGCGTTCACCTGTTAAGAAAGGTAATTTTTTTATCCCATTAATTCAATAAACTACACACTAAGATTAAATTTCAATGCAAACCTCACCAGGAGCAGAAACACACACAGTGATGGTGTTGGACCATGCCAAAAGTATTTTATTGCTTATGTTTTAAAAACACTTTTCTTCTTCCTCCCCTATTGTCAATAGAAAGAAATCAGGAAAAAACTGATTTTAGGTAACTATATAGTATGGCTCATGAAGATACCAGATCTTCAGTTACCAAGAAATACAGGAAGTAAACATGTAATTTAAGTATTAACCTTTTTAACTTTTAAAGAACATAAGTTGCCATATAAAATGCACTACTAGTAGTTCATGGCCAAAGTATAAAATGAGTACTAGGGAGGCAAAGTTTCAACATTGAAACATTCCTTGATAGACAAGGAAAACTTTTAAAAGTAATAATTAACTTCAGGTATTTATAACAAAGACTTATTAAAACCTACTGCTGATCTGTACCTGTTTTATGGCATTTATTTGTCTTAATGGAAATAAAAAAGAGAAATTAAATAGTACCAAAAAAAATTAAGTCAAAGTGACTATGAAAACAGGACTGAAAACATAAAGCATTCTGCTTGCAATCTGTGCTTCAGCTGACTCTGGAAACCCACATGATGAAGTATCAGGCATATGCTGAAAGAACAAGTACTGTTTCTTTTTACAGTGAGATAACCTCTTATCTAAAATCTGTCTCTATTAGATAAAGCAGGTGAGCAGTGCTAAAAATTGTGTACACTCTCCCTTTATTGCAACTGCATAAATACAGTGCTTGACTAATTTAAGATGCTTTAAATCACATTAGGACATCTTTGCTTTTTGTCTTCCTAACATTAGTGGTAAGTTTCTCTTAACTAGCAGGATTAAGCAGTTTCTTTGTAATAACAGGGACAGTACTGAAAGTACCACAAGAAAAACAGCAATTCAACACCCAGTGATACTCTTTAATGCACCAATAACTTCATGAGAGTTTTGGATAGCCAAAATCTATTTTTTTCTTGATAGCTATTTTTGCAATTAAAGTATGTTTGCCTAACTTCATAATAAAATTCCATATGTGCAACATGCCCTCTTTTTCAACAATTCTTACCTCCGGCTTGCATTTGTTCAGCTGGTCTGTTTGCGTAAGTCTGTGCTTAATAGTCTGTAAAACAGTATAAAGTCAACCTGCACAGTTTCAACATATTCAATAAATAGTGCATGAAACTTCCCAAATGACAACTTCTGTTAAATGTAGTTCAAGCACAACATATCATTTAGATTTGTCTACTTAGATATGTCTTTTGGATGGTTAAACTATGAAATAGGGGACTAATGACTTAAAAGGAATAAAATATGGGAAATTTTTCCTTCTGATTTTCCCCGATTATCTGTTTGTTGTTATGTGGTTGCTCTTTAAGGACAGTGTTCCTATATTAGACATTAAAAAACTAGTTTTCAGTTTTTCTGTGGCAAAATGCTAAGTTTGGATTCCTCTTGCATGCAAAAATATGGTAGTAGGTGCAAAAATGTATTACTATTATAGCTATATTTAGTTATTGCCTAGTATTACAATCTTACTAAAACATGTTACTAAAATATCTTTAGGAAAGACCATCTTGGAAGGGTTAATCCATCTGCAGATTGCTACATAACAGTTTGAACCAGAGCACTTGCTGTATGGAAAACACATTAAAAAATTAACAACAAAATTATTTTTTAACTGTCTGGTGGGTATAGCCTTGATAAAATGCCACTGATAAAAGATGTAGCACTTGATGGTACACAGATTTAAGCAGCATGAGTCCTCTACTTGTAATCTTGTGTTTAAACATTGTGTGTGTCTTGAGGGCTTAAAATGTTTAATTCTTCCACCACTAAGAACTTACAGTGCTTCATGTAACCAAGCTTCTACAAATATACTTAGACACCACCATCCACATCACTGTAACTTACAGAGATAATATATCCTAACTCAAGGTATGCAGCTGCTTTTTCTTGACTTGAAATAGTGGTGTTAACTCTTAATGTAGCAATTTTATCAGGATTAGGTCTGTGACAGCATGAAACCAAAGAAGTGCATTAGCCCTACGTTTGATTTGTAATAAAAAACATTCATCAAAGTTAACAAAACACTGGCTCTAAAACATGATTGTTTTGAAAAATGTCTTAGCGTTAAGTTAGCCAGATAACAGAAAAATCAAAGAGAGACTGTAATTCAAAGACATTTTGTTGAGCCTTATCTATTACACCAAGGTTTTAAGTAGTACACCATGTCTTCTACACATGCATGGCAATGAATTGCCAATTACTAAGTTTTAGTTTATCTAATGGTAGATGTAGTTAATATGGGATTATTAAATATTGCAGGATAAAAGGCAGTATCTAAAGCATCTGCTTTATCGGCTCAATACTACAATGAAAGATAGAGGTGTTTCAAATAATTAAAATAATATAAAAATATATAATTATATGTATATAAAATGAAAAATGCTAAGAAAGCATCAACTGTTACTTACCACAGTAAAATACATATGTTTGATAATTACATTTTTCATTTCAGCAAGTTGCATTTTAGACTTGACATGGTCTGTTTCTTGTGCAGCCAGGAAATGGTTCATCTGTGTATCTTTGGAATTTTTCATTTCATTCTGCAGAGCAAAAAAATAATACTTTGTTTCAAAGCTAATGGTCTAAGCAACTTTTATGTGCTAGGTCTTTCCATATATTGTATCACAAATTGTATCTGCGTGTATATGTTTATGTAATTGTGTAAGGGTCTACATCATGTGACAGATAAAGAGCTGCTGGTTTGGAAACAAACCACTGATGTATGAAGTTACATAGGACATATCAAGGTAAGCTTCCCTGTATTTATTTTTCCTAACTGACTTTAGGTCAAATCACAGTCCCCGTGGCTGAATCATAAACTAAAACCAGAGCTCACATATTTTCAACTGGTCAAAAATGTAGTAAAGATTTTATAAGGCATTTCATCTTCAATTTGTCTAGTCATTTTGTATAGACCACTACAATGAAATCTTTTCATTCTTGCCTATACACATGAAAAAAATTTGTAATTTAAAATTTAATAGGTTTTACTGTCTTATTTTTTCTTTGATAGCTTTGTCTGTTTGCCTAGTAATTAATTCTCTGAGTCCACCTATCATTTTCACCTACTTCAGCACAGGGAATGAGGAAGCATTTCTCAAGTTGGTTTCCAACTCATTCTGAAAACACTCAGTAACACCACAAAATAACTTCTGCTTGGAAAAAATCACTATAAAAAATATTTTAAATTTACTTCATGGATTAAGAACATACATTTCAGTAAGAGTTTCAATGCACGCTTCTTGTCAAAGATACACAGGTTAAGAATAAAACACCATGTTTGTTTAAGGTAAATAAACAGGTAACCACAAAAACAGACTCCTCCTGCAGTGTGACGCGTTAAGAATCATGAGATAGATACAGGTGAAGTATTCCCTTGGCTGTGTTTTATTGTGAGCAGGTGTGGTAGGCTTGTTGTAACTTGCCTAATTCAAACACTTCAATCTGATGGGCGAATCGAGTCTGGGACACAACAGTAGAGAAAAAAACACAATAGTGCATGCAATGACAAGATGCAAGAAGTGCCT
This sequence comes from Hirundo rustica, assembly GCF_015227805.2. NCBI lineage: Eukaryota > Metazoa > Chordata > Aves > Passeriformes > Hirundinidae > Hirundo > Hirundo rustica. The sequence goes on along the minus strand of NC_053488.1, from coordinate 55,316,476 downwards.
ACTTCCATGTTTTCAAAATAAAGTTTCAAAAGTTACATGTGTCATCCTATTTTCAGATTTTCCTTTAAATGTATTGTTCAAAACAAATGTATGTGGCACATGCATAACTGTATGTCTAAACAAATACTGAGAACAAAAACTTCTTGAACATTTCAAAAGAAAATGAAGTATTTTTGAAACTAGAATAGAGTTCTAAATAGCTTTTGATGAGCTATGGATAACTGAACTCTGATGCATTAACTAGTCTTTACTCCTTATGGCCCTTCGTGCACGCTAGTTTCAATATGCTCATTAAAACACTTATATTTAAACAATTTATAGTACAATCTTGGCAAAAATTTAAGAACTCCAGCATGCATCCAACAAAGCCTTTAAAGTCACTGTTCAAGTATGAGACTAAAATCATGCAAGTGTTTTAATATCCCAAATCAATAAATTTGACATCTTATAAAATTATATCATCAATGACAATACCACACAGTATTTTAACAGTAGACTTACAAGGTTGAGATAATAAGAACAGAACAGATACTGAAATATGAACATAAAGCAAAGACTTAGTTTAAAAAAAAAAAAAAAGTCACACCAAGAATACCCTGAACATCAGTGGAGTTTCAGTTGCCCTGAAAAGAATATAATGCTGTTCTGCTAAATCCATCATCTAGACACATATATGGATGTTTAGGGGAGGAATGAGATTTATATTTGTTAGAAGTAGCAGTCAGATAGTGTGACTACAAATTTATGAAGTTGGAACCATCTAATGAATTATATGCCAAGTACTTCTGGGACAAAGAGAAAAGAGCAGATCCATAACATTCTTTGATAAAGCTTAATATATTTGGACAAGTGCTGTGATTTGATTGCCTGTGTTTTATTCTTTTCCTTTTAAGAGACTAGGAGCTTTGGCAGTTTCCTGGGTTCTTCAGATTCATCTAAATAGAAAGCTAATGTTCTCTTAGTCTCTAAGGTGAGTTACTTTAATGAAATCTAAGCAAAAAAATATACGTGCAAATTAATGGACTCATTAAGATGCAAAGTCATTATCTCACCTGTGAAAAATTCAGGGTCCATAGCAAGAAACACGTGATTTTGATAGAGATCAATAAAAGGTGAGGTAGCCATAAAAACTTTACATTAATTCATCTATGAAAATGTCCATTTTAGCTGAAAGGTTTAAATGAGAGCAACTTCTCTGAGCAAATTTTATTAATAGAGTAAGCACTAGAGCTCACATTGATGTGTTTTATTCATGATGTAAACATTAAGACCTTCTAACCTTCTTCTCACCCCTTTGTAATACCTTTACTACAGGGAGAGTTAAGTGCCTTGATCAGAAGAGACTAAAGCATTTACATATGGTAACAAACACAGTTTTAGCTCCTACTTCTTGCAAAGGTGGTAGTTTCAATTAGCAGTTGACTAAAGAGACCCCAGAGTCTGAGAAACTACCACACTAAGTGAATATTCTGAAGCATTTTAATAGTTTCAGATCAAAATATTACGAATTTCTAAGAATTTCAAATTATTAAGAATTACTAAGAATTTCTCAACAGTACATCTGGTAAGCAAACAAGTATGAAACATGGGGCATCTCTCTTAAGTGAAATAGTAACACAAAATTCTGGTTTTAGTGAATTCTGCACTAGCACAGGACCAAGTGCAGATGGCATGTGGAGACTCTACAGCCTCCTCAGAAAACTTGTCACAGTGTTCCATCAACCACACAGCAAAAAAACCCCAAATGGTTCCTGACTTACCATTTGTACACATTTTCCTGTAACTGGGCACCACAGGCCTGTCTACCACCTGGCTCTGTCTACTTTGCATCCTCCCTTCAGCTATTTGTATACATTCGTGAGCCTTCCTATCTCTGGGATACACAGTCCCAGAATCAGAAAGTTGTCTTACCTTTAATCAAACCACAAAACAATCGGGCTGATTATATTCCCCTCCATTATTAACACAGCATTAGTTAAAGTAATCAATAAATTAGTTTACTCACTTGAAAAAGGTAATGTCCTATATATTGCAAAGGGTAGTGTCGAGCTTCAGAGAGGCACTTTTTATTTTGTAAAGGAGAAACTTTACCACCGATGAATACATGAGTTATATTGTGCTCTGCATTTTCAGATGAACATATGGTTGCCTTTCCAGCTTTAAGAACTCTACATAAACATATTTAGGAAGATGTATTTACTATATTATAGTAACACTGCCTAAAGCTACAATAACATTCACAAAATAAAAGCATGCAAGTGCAACTGAATAAGGCTTCTAGATGTATGGCACAGCACAAACTTCATTAGAAAGATAAAAGTGCACTTAATAACCTTCAGAAAATGAAAGAAGCCACTTAACAAAACATCCTTCTCTTCAAAATTTAACTCTACTTATTTAAATTAATGTACACCTCCAATATATCGGATATAAAGTTTCACCTGTGCACCCTTTTCAAGTATCAAATTGGATGACAGCAGCTATGTTTTATTGCATTATCTACCCCCAAATGATGACCTTTTAGTTAAGTTTTCCTATAAATTAAGCAGTTAACAAAAAATGGCACACTGCTTTTCTGAAATGTAATATGATGTTTTCATAATAGAAATATACATTTGCAGCATTAGTGCTGTCCAGTATCATATACAGAAAAGAGATCTGCTTGTCTTTGGGGCACCATTATACATAAGTTTCCCCAGGAACAATTTCCAGATCTGTATAGGTGCAAGTGCTCCTATCTTTTAGAAAAAATGCCGGATAAAAAAAAAGGTGGAAAAATAAGATCTAATGACATTCTGAATATAGGTTTTCTTTTTCATAATCCACATATATAAAAAGAAAATTGTGCTGGTCTTACACACTTACCCATCCAACAGCTAGGCATTAAAGGCAGGAAGAGCATAGAATAGGGATAAAAGGCACAACGATGTCAAATATTAGGAAAAAACCAGACTTTCCCCAAAGCTATATAATCTTTTATGACTGAAAACAGTATCTGCTGAAGACAAAAAATATCTACCTGTCTGCTTTATGACTGACTAAAAGGATTCCCATATTGAGTGCATGGGAAATAGTCTGGAAAAACACCTTCTACAAAACTTGTTCACCTGTCTTGCTGATGTTGTTCCTGTTAAAGGTTATTTCTGTTGCAAGAAATAGAAACAGACAGCAATGTGCAAGACAGCATTTTAACAGTGTTATCATGAACATCTACATAATCAGTTTTCATGGAAAAAGAAGCAGCATTTTTCACAAGCATAGCAGGGCATAGTAAATTCTCCCCCTCAGTTAAAAAACCAGCATATTTAAAATATTTTCATTTAGCAAAATCAGAAGATAGCAACTTCAATTACCTTTTGCTTTATCTTTATGAAATAGAGACAGACAGACATTCTGTGATGTAGTATATAGCCCTGTGCTATGATCCAACAGACAAACCGCACTTCCCTTCTTGACTGTGCATCTGTGGCACACTCAGACCTGAGCAGTCCTAACTAACTGGGATCTCAATAGAAAGCTGGACAGTATCTGAATGAATTAAAAGCTCTGAAACTGTCAGGAGATGCTCCTTTTACTGTAGCAGATACAAAAAGGACTTAAATATGCCCTGATTTCAATTCAGATGTAGAATTTAAAGTCATTAATCCAAACGTGTAGGAAGAATACAGAAGAGAAATATATGTTCCCAGCGTTCTTGCACTTTGGTTTTATCTTTCTTTCCTACCTTTTCTTTCCCTTTATACGTCCATCCTCCCTTTCTAAACTAGCTGTATTTATAACATATCAGAATCATTCTGTCTTAGAACAAAAAGAACCTATTACATAAATGTGACACAAAGACTGATCAGGTCAGTAACAGTGTGGCCTGGATCCATAAGACACAGTCAGGTCATCCAGCCAAGTGAAGCAAATTATCCAATTCTAGCTACTACTTGAATCTAACACCCACACAAAATAAAAACTGCATATCTGTGTATCTTCCTCATGGAGAAAGTTTCTGTTAGCAGCTTACTTGATAAAAACATATGCATGTTATTTTAACACTAAAAGAAGGCAAGAAAAGCAGTGATGTTACAGACTTAATGTCATAATAAAAGTATGGAAATATATTAATGAAACTAATTCAGAGTTTGGATAGCTGGAGGTTGGTGTGGACCAAATTAACTGGGATGGAACTCCTACCTTCTAATACATGCCATTCGTTTATCACCTCTCTTAACAAGGAGGACAACTTTCCATCTGTGGAAGGCCCCTGGAGCACTAGAGTTTGTCAGTTCTTCACGCCATCTTTTAGGTGCAGATTGCATTTGAGGTGAATAATGGGTGTCTCTTTCAATTTCATATCCCCATTCGTATGCTGTTTCATCAAGCCATCTACCACTTTCAGCACTATTAATTATGTACTCCTTAGTTAGTACCCACTTTCCTAAAAAGAAAATTTACTGTCAACCACAGAAGATTTTTCATGCAGACAAATGGCAATCAACTGAAGAACAAATATAAAATTAACTTCAACCTTTCTTGTGCAAATAAAAGCTGGGATTAGAAGTACCATTTTAAAAACTTATTCCTATTACAAGAATTCTCCACTTCAGACTCCAGAATCAAAAATCCACAATGCCACTGAAAACAATCACTTTATTTTCTTTAATTATTAAGTATCTTTTTTACCCTTCCTAGATAAAATACTTGTGTATCTCCTCAAAAATCTCGAATATATTTTCTCAGCTTCCCAGATTTTGTTCTTAGGACTTCCACAGAACCTTGGTAAGTCCTTTATTTTTAATGCCATTTGACACTTATGTTACCCTGTTTTTTCTGAGCCTTTTGATTTTCTTAAATGGAGTCAGATCTTTTTAGTTATTGTACAATATTAAGAGCAGTTTTCTACCTTTCCCACAGATGTAATATAAACAAATCCTTTGTTTTTCATTCTCTGTCCTTTGTTTGCATATTTCTAACCTGAAAACAATTGTAACTGACAAATGGTCTGGCCACTGAGGCTGAGGGGTGGAAACCCCAAAAAGCCAATCTTCTGCTAGACCCACAAATGTATAAAAAGTAAGAAATAAACAAAGGGGCTCTCTTCTCTCCACTCTCTCAGCTGGGAGCTGGATCGGAAGAACCTCTGCAGAAATCTCTTGTCTGTGTGTGATTGCTTTGTGTGTCTCGGTGACACACTTACACAAATGTACTAAAATGAAGAAATACTTTATTGCCTATGCTTTTAAAGAAGAACTAGACATTTAACATGTAAGCTCTTCTTCTTATATATTCTTAATATTACTTGCACTGCTAGTGTAGTGAGTATCAATATTCGGGGGACACAATTTTAGACTTTTTTCTTTCCCCTTTCTTCTTTTCACATCCTTTTCTCTCGTCCCTTGGCTCCACCTCCTCCACCTCTCCTCTTTCATCTTCCACATGTATGCTTTTGATATAGTATGTAATGATCTTCCCCTTTTCTCTGTCTCTCTGTCTTCTTACAGGTTCAGGTCAAGAGCAGTGGTTAGTACCCTGCTCCTGTATTGAAACACTACCTACAGAAGACACTGTAACAGAAATTGACTTGAATTGTATGAACCTAATTGGTTTCACAGAACAGCAGGGTTGACTGACAAAATGTCTCAGTGCAGGAGCACAGATGGCACTTCTACAAAACCTAGCACAGGTACCGGTAGATTTATGACTGGAAAAGGTATGCTGTGCACAACCTGATTGTTAGAACCACTGTCATGCAAAGTTTCCATCTCAAAACTCCTGTCAGCTAGGAAGTACATGACAAGTGGTATCCTTGATAGTATTTCTGATGAATTAAATGTGTTTAAACATGAGCTTTAATCACTACCTGGAAAAACGACACAGTAGGAATGAATACACTGTCTCTGCCATCACATAAGCAATGATTATGCAAAATTAGCACCTCTTCTGGATTAAAAAGTATTAGATGGTATTGGGGAAGATTTGCAAACGTGACAGTTTTGCATCACCATGAGAGCACTACATGTACTATTTCCACTCTGTTCAGGAAAATATCTTCAAATTTTGAACTCCAAAAAGTAAGAAAACATTAACTCAAAGGTTTAAAATTCGTAAAATGAAGTGCTGTGCCAGAAATCTAATGCATTTTTATAATTTTTCCCTCATGGAAAGTTTTTGATAAGAGTGTAGTCAGAATTTTATTTTAGCAGAAAAAAATCATCCATCCATCCATATATATATAAATACATATATATACACATATGCCCCCGAGTTTCTAGCAGTAAGAGACAATTGAAAATGCTTACTAATATGGTATGAAATCAAGGAATTTACATGTCTTTAAACCCAAATGTATGTTAAGTCATTTGTCTATTATCTCTTAATTTAATATTATCCATACTAACAACTGCTTTAACACTTTAGAGTAATATGCTTTACGGAAAATAAATATCATGCTTAAAAATGTTATTGTGATATCTCAGAACTAAAAGATATTCAAACCTCATCACAGAATCCTGACAGGTGATCAGTCTATAAATAAATATTAAAATATAGATTTTTCATTCTAAAAGCATTTTAGTTGTTTATATATGGGACTTCAGCATCAGACCCTAGTTAAAGAGGAAAGACCAGAAGCTTGCATCAGAATGGCAACAGTCTAGAATTTTCTCTTGCTGCATAAACAGGAACTTACACTGACTTTTACCAGTGAATGTTCTACATGAACTTATAATCAAAAATCCATGCTGACTACAGGTGTTCATACTCCCTCTGCCCTCTTTTAAGCATCCAAATAACTTAAGCATGACTTCATTATCTAATGTATAACATTAGAAGAATTAAGGTTTGTAAGACAGTTAATTCCAAAATGAAAACCCCTTTAAGGGTCCTTTCCAGACTTATGCTGTGATGCTATGAAATTAAACAGCAAATCTTTTACTCACCAGCAGCGCAGGCAGCTAAGACCTTTTCACTCTTGCACAGCTTTTTTGCTACAAGATGCGTACAATTTCTGTATTTCTAACAAAACAAAACAACACACTTGTATCACTGGAAACATTTAAATTCTTTGTCTGTTTATAAACAACTAACCTATCGCATAGTCCTTTCTTCTAAGACTTGCATTTTTACTTCCAAATCTAATCCTTTTTGCTGTATTGTAATGAACAATACCTTACTCTCTATAAAAACACAGTTCAGCTTGAACAAACATTTGAGCAATGCCTTCTTCTCTTGTTTTTTAAATCCAGTTAATTGTATTATCCTTTTCTGGCTGCCACTTTCCATCTGTTGAAAGAATGAAAAGGAAACATTAACACAAAATATATACACCATGAGAAATTGCTTGCAAGGCCGGAATAGTATTTGCTACTTCATTTCCAATAAAATAGGAAAACACGCCAAAAGGAATGAATGCTGGTACACCACATTTTAAGCCTGCCACAGCAAAGCCACCTGAAAGGCGGTAACGGAGTAGCCTGAGACCCCCAAATCGCAGCCTGCAGTGGGCCGAGCCCCCTATGTCTGGCACCTTGGCTCCGCACGCTAATGCCCGGACGTTCAGCCCTTCGAATCCCTGCTCCGCTGTCCGAAGTGCGGGGCGGCCTCTCATCGCCCCGCGGGGGGAACCCCGCCACCCCCACCGCCGGGACGCGCCACCGAGGTGCGGCGGGCTGGCGGCGGTCCCGCTCGGGAGGTGACGAGCGAGTCCCCTTGGCTGCGGTGGGGAGCCCTCCAGAGCTCACGTACGGAGACCACGGCAGCGGGCACTCTGCCGGCGCCTACGGTGTCTTGGTTTGGTTTGGTCCGGTCCGGTCCGGTCCGGTCCGGTCCGGCCCGTCTCGGTGCCTCGGTTCGGTTCGGTTCGGCCCGGCCCGCCTCGGTGCCTGCCGGGCGCCGCAGCCCAGTGTGTTCCCGCCTTCCCCTGCCCCGCCCCCGGATGTGGCGGAGCGGCCGTTCCGAGACGTTGTTACTGACGCTCCGCGGTCGCCGGGTCCGCCGGCGCGGAGTCGTAGGAGGATCCCAGCTGGGTAAGTGGCCCCGGTGGGGTTGTCCTTCCCCTCCTCTTACCGTGCGACCTGGCCTTGGCGCCGAGCGGGACAGGGTTGGGGCCCGCAGCGGCCGCCTTCTCTCCTGTGCGGCACGGCAGAGTGCTGCGCCGTCCGCGGGCTCCCTAGGGTCCAAGGCGCTGGTGGGCGCTGGCCCCTGCAGCGGGGAGGCGGTGCCGAAATCCGTCTGAGTCGGCCCCGGCGGCGCAGCGCTCCAGGCCCGGCTTCAGCGCGGAGCGGGAAGGGGCGGTCTTCCCTGAGACCGAGAGGAGAGGGTCCCCTTAAGGCTCGGGGAGGCGGGGGCAGGCTGGGGGCGGAGGGCGAGCGGGGGAACGCGCTGACGCTCTCTCGGAGTCTGGAAATCGCCGTCGTTGTTGCTCGGCAGAACTGAAATTGTGGAAAGCGGTCTGGCAGGGGTGTCGGTCTGTATGCAAACTGAAGTGTTGTACCTCTGGAACAAGATGGCTCTAAGAGTCAGGAAAGGGACCAGGGATTTCTGACACTCAGAATCCTTTTCTCAGTATCTCGGAGAAGTTTTTCAAAGTTTCGAAGCCACATGATGCATGCCCTCGTAGTGCAGGTGAGCAGGTGGTGCTACAGCCAGAAAATCAAGCCACGTATTTTTGGGAACGGCTTTCGGCCCTGTTGATGAAGGGGAGGCATTCCTGCCCCTCTGATCAAGTTGGTATGAAGTTTTTGTTATGAGAGTCAAGGCCTGATTTTTTTTTCCCCATTACAAAGCAATATGAAGAGATCAAAATAATATTCATCTTGTACCTCTGGCACTCGGTGTAGAATTTAGAAATGTGGAAATGCCAAGATTTGCTGTTCGTGAAACTTTTTTTCGGTGTCCCACTCTTTATTTTTGTCCCTTCTCTATTTGAGAGACGAATTTTGACTATTTCTCTGACATGTAATGCATTGAACAGATATTGCACAAGGAATCTGTTGATGCTTCCGAGAAAATAGAAGTAGCTTTGTAGAACAGGTTTTTTTGGTTGGTTGGTTGGTTGGTTTTGTTTTGTTTTGTTTTGTTTTTTTTACAGTTTGAGAGTAGAATGCATACATTCAATTAAAAAAAAAAAAAAAAAAAGGTTAAAATGCCTCTTTAGAGAACTGAATTGTGGACAAGTCACTCATGAGGTATTTCAGATACTCTTGCATATTTCAGACCTGTAAATTGAGAAATGTACAAGGAAACTCACAAGTACTGAGTTTTTGTCACTGCAGCTTGGATCAGTAGAAGCAATGCTCTGAGCTCACCACTGCTATATAACATAAGTATCCCTGAAAAACCAAAACCACATAGCTGCAGACATCTAAAATTTGACACCACATTGGATGCTTGGTGTAAATCTGAGTTTCCCAGAATATCAAAACAGAAAAACAGTTCTTCCAGGCCACAGATGACTCTTGTCTTGTTTAAAAAGTATTCTGGTACCCTTAATGCTTGCTGAAATTTTTCTTATCTCTTATTTCCTTAACACTGCAGTTATATTTTTGTGTATAAGCATGAAGAAATAACCATCAACAACCTTTGTCACTATTCTTTTTGCAAAAATAACACTGAAAGAAACCTTAAATATTTAGAGTTAATATTCAGACTACATTTATTACTTGCAATTCTCTGTTGAAATGAAGATCAGTTGCGTTTTCTATTTTGTACCTGTTGCATCTTTATACTTTTACTATTGATTTGTCCAGACTGTAAAGGTATTGATTTTAATTCTTGTAAACTTTTACTTTATTTTGAACAGTTTAATTCTTGCGAGCTAGGAGTAGCTGCTATTCATAACGGATAACTAACAGCAGTTTTATGTCACAAGACTCTTAAAAGGCTGTAAACTAACTCCTGGTGAAGAAGTTGTAAAAAGCTGTGAAGCTGTGTCCAGGGAGATTTAGATTAGATTTAGGCTCTTTATCCAGGTGGTGGCTGGGCACTGGAACAGTCTTCCCAGGGAAGTGATGACAGCCTCAGGCCTGCCGGAATTCAAGAAGTGTTTGGACAACGCTCTCAGGCGCATGGTGTGAATCCTGGAGTGTCATGTACAGGCCTAGGAGTTTTACTTTGATGATCCTTGTGGTCCCTTCCAACTCTGGATATTCTTGATTCTATCATTCATACTTACATTATGACCATTTGTTACCTTTGTTAATTAACTTTTTTTTCCCCCGTATCTCTGGCACATAAAATAGTGTGAAATCAAAATAAAGATCTCAAATATTTCACATCTATTTTTTTCTTCAAAATACATTGTTACCAAAATGTAGCTTTAAGAAATTAAGTTTTTTAACCATTATTTCAGTAATGGCTGCTAAGTTTGGAATTCATTAGATTCCATTATTTGGTTCATTAAAAGTCTAAATATTTTCTTCCTTTCCATCCTTGTTGTGATCTCATTATGGTAGCTAAGTGTCTCTCTGGTCTCGTAGGGAGCAGGCTTTTTAACTGATGTAGTTTTAAATTCCTCTAGGTTTCCTTTAATGTATTTGTCAAATATACAATTCAGTTGCTCAGTATTATAAATTATGTTTAAACGGTTTGTCTCTGGGTTTTGGATAGTATCTACTTTTACACATTCTCTTCTACAGTACCTGTGACATGTTTTATAAAATTTAGGAAGTGATTTTCAGTGCTACACACATGGTATTTGACTTTAAAAACTTCTAATTACATTTTAAGGATGATCAAGAATGGCTGTACAGCTCTCATATTCAGTTCATTAAGAAGCTAAGATCAGGAAAGTATATATTCTTTTTCCCCTATCACAGAAAGATTTTATTTACAGTGTATCAGATGTCCATCTCTTTGAGATCTCCTTTAATAATTATCTAGAGAGAAAAAAAAGAGTTTTCATTATCATTACATTGTTCTGGCTTTCTACCGTATACTTTTTATTTCCTTTATATTCTATGCATATTTATATTACCACCTTGTCTTCTCCCTTGAAATTTCACTTTTTACATTCCCACAGATTTTATTTCACTCAATTATCTTTCTTCAGACCTTATTGGTGCTGCTGCTTTCTATGTTATCACTGTTGATCCTTCTCTGTAAATCTCAGCCTGTTTCTCAAAGTGTTTTCTGCTACTTTTTCCTTAACTTTGCAAGTTAGGGTGTTTTGTTTTGTTTTGTTTTTTTTCCCCAGTCTTTTCTAATGTATAATTTGTCCCTCAAAGCCTTTTGACTTACTCTCTTGAAAATTTTAGGTAATTACTTGCGCATTTTGAGAGTGATGAAATCCATGCAAAAGCATCTTTTATGACAGATTTTTTTATTAGTGGAATATATTTTGTAGTATGTGCTTAAAATACTTGCCATCATGCAGACAAGATTAGCACTTGACTGATTAACTGATTCAGTAAAATTATTCATTGGAGCTTTTTTTCTTCTGTTTAAGAACATGTATACTTTTTAAAATTATACTCACAATGTCATAGGCAAACATTTAGTAATCACAGCTTTGTAAAAAACTCATCCTGAAACTACACTGAAAAACCAGTCATAAAATCTGAAGCAGTATTAAGTGTTTCCATACTGCCTTCATGTGGATAAAAATCTAACTTTATGCCACTTAAAGTACATTTTTCTTAAGTATGAAACACTGTCTCTGTCTTCTTGAAACTGAAAGAATTTAAATTTTCTTCTGTAGTGATAAGGGATTACAAGGATTAGCAATAATACAATATAAATCCACAGAAGCTACAGGAGCTTCTTAGTAGTAATCATCTTTCTATAAACATACCTGTAGTTTCTTTCATGAGCTAATGAATATAGGAAAAGCAGAACAAGCATTGTGAAAATTGCTGCTTTTCTTCAAGCCATACTGATTATATAAACTCTCTGTTATCATAACTTAATACTTATTTTTAAAAACATCTTCATTATTTGAGTTTCTTTCATGTAACCATTTTTGTTCCAAAAAACATTTATTTTTATGACTATTATAAGCTCAGCCCATCTTCTCATCTCCTTGCATTCATCTGCCTTTCTGTTAATGTATGTCAGTGAATCAATGTTGATGGACAAATGTAGAGAGCACAGAATAGTATTCAGCAGCTTGTTCAGTAACTCTGTACATGAGTTTATGTGTATTAGTTCACTCAGTAATGATTAGGAACTGTATTTTTTTAGTGTACTTTCAGTCTCTTGTGTCTTGGACTAAGGTTTTGGTTGTTTGTTTCTTTTAAAATATATGTATGAAATGTAATTATTTTGCATTTAATACTTCATTTTCCTACCACGTAATGTTCAAGTTTCTTTTCTTTGTCTGACATGAGTTAATCTAGGGCTGCCTCTAAGACCTTCTTAATCATATTACTGCTCTTCTGCCCTGTCCTAAATGCGCTGTGTACCTGCCTGGAATACTTAATTGACCTAGTTTCCCTGGTGACCTTCTAATAATATTTTTTCCTATACAGGAGAACCATTCTGATGTGATCAGCATTCACCTTCTTCATTTTCTCTCTCTCTCTCTCTCTCTCTCTCTTTTTCTTTTTTTTTTTTTTTTTCCTCTTTTTCCCTCCCCTCCTGAGAATGACCATAAGCTGATTCACATTGTTTGCTGATTACTTTGTTTTGGGCCTGTAAGATGCATTTTCTTTGTCTTTTGGTATTGTGTTCTTCTCTAGGTAACTGCATTTGAAATGGTAAATGTAGGTAATGCTAGAAGATATTGTAAATTTTTGCTAATAATTGAATGTTGTTAAGTACAATCTGTATATACTGTGAATATTCCAGAATGGTTTCATCTCTGCAATAATGCGCCTTTCCCCCCAGTTTTATTTCTGACTAGTCAATGGCCAACCCGTGTGCCCAGAATGCAGATGGACGTGAGCCCTGGCTCGCAGACATTAGAAAACCAACTTAGGCATGATACAGCCAGTGTGGTAATGTGTTTGATGTACATTTTCTACCTTCTCTGCAGTTCACTGTATTTGAGGTCAGTATAGAAGCAAAAGGCAGAGATGATTGTGGATGGAAGAAGGACAGAAATGCTGAAAAGAAATTAGGAGAAACTATGGCATGAATTATTATAGGGAAGATAATGAAGATGCAACAAGAGCAAGAAAGTATCAAAATAACCTATAGAATGTTACATTTTTTTTTATCCATATGTAACTGGAATATAAAATTGTGACATATGAGTATCAGACATCGATTTGCTACTTAAGGAGCAAGATTCATAGAATGGGATGGGTAAGAAAAGACCTTAAAGGTCATCTTGTTTGAACCCACTGCAGGCTCCCTATTAAATACTGGAAGATTATGATGAGGTTTATCCAGGGCATTCTCATCTCCACTGTCAAGAGCCCCAGCTCTCTCAGCCCATCTTCATAGCAGAGGCACTGTGATTTGTCACCCTCCTCTGGACTTGTTCAAGCATGGCTGGACGCAGTGCTCCAGGTAGGGTCTCACAGGGGCTGAGTAGAAGTTTGAGCTGCTAACAGAGGATCATAGAGGTACTTTGTGACTGTTTAGTTGTCCCTTAAAGGTGGAACACCTCTTATCAGCAGATCTTGCTTGCCCATCTGCAGGTAGCTCTTCCCATGTTTTGGTGGTACAAAACTTAAACGTAGATGATTGTTCCATATACATGTAAAGACAGTATGGCAGTAGAGGGAACAAAATGGAAAAAGAGCAGGATGAGGGTTCCTGTAGAGACTAATTAGGAAAATTTTATGTGTAGCATATTGGACACACATGTCATTAATCTTCTGTGGTAAATGCGACCTGACAAAAGATAGATTTTCATGTGCAGTTCTCCATGCCATACCTCACCGCCCCGCCACCAACACACACCTCCTCCCTTTTCATTGTCTTTGATAGACAATTTGATTTGTCCTAAGATAAAAACCTGTGGTGGGAATTGTCATAAGGTAAGAACACCAGGTAGGAATTGCAGGAGAAACTGTCTGGATGGTTGCATGATTGATGTATTCCAGAGATGGCAGAGCTCTGATCATTATGGTTGACTGTTATGCAGCTTGGCCTGCAAATGTTGCTGGAGTCTGGGCAAACTAGTCTCTCGAGCTTGCAGGCAGCTTCTGGGTCAAACACCTCCCCCTGCTCCCCAGCAGGGATTCCTGCAGAGTGTGTTGAACCTAAAGGCAGGGACAACTCACTTTTGGAGGTTTGAGTAAAAAATCAGTAAGATCCAGCCACATACAGAGACAAAATCCTGAAGTAGTTCCATAGGTACTTTGTTGCTTTGTAACCGTGCATTCTGTAAGGCCAAAGACTGTAAACCTCTATGTTCCTAGCCAACCCTTTAGACCCACTTATATCATACACTGGATTGACAAATTTAGATACTGTATTAGCATTAATTCTAATGCTAGTCATCCACATAATCAGTCATATTTCTTGTGCCTGACTGAGAGTCTTCTCTCTGCTATACTGCTACAAGTGGCATAGTTGGCAGGATTACTTAATCAGGCATATTGAACAGAGCATTTGCACACCTTTAGAAGGAAATTTGTGTATTCAAGCACAGAGAACTATAAATGGACAGTATATTGTCTCTCAGAGAACTTCTACAGTAAATTAGTGTGTCTGCTTCCAGATCCTGATAGGCTGCAATCCCTGAAGGCATAAAATATGCCTCAGTGGAAGTGTTTCCATATTTAAGTAACTTTTCAAAGTAAGATATCCACCTCTTAAATTTTCACAGAAAGTACTAAGTTAGAATAATTTTGTCTCTGTAGAGAGACAGTATAGAATTAACCTGAGGCACTTAATCTAGTTGAAAAGTTGTATGGGTACATGTATCTGTCTAAAAATATATAGGATGGTGTAATCTGCTCTTCATGGGCTTTTCTTGAACAAGGGCAGCACTCTGCTAATCCAGATAAATCATTAGAAAATATTTGTATAAGGCACTGACATATTGAAGTATGATTATGTATTCTATGCAGAAATTTCTGTGGGTTGTGGGGTTTTTTGTTTGTTTTTCAAGTGAATAAATTTAGGTCACTTTATAAGAAATTAACAGGAAAATTGTGTTACATAAAGAATCTTTGATTAAGAAACTTTGATTTTTTTAGTTTTCAGCTTCTGTGTATACCATGTAGTTTAGAATTTCTTTGAATATGTTACTAGTGGAATTTAATCATAACTTCAATATATTTAGTCCTCAAAAGCATCCTTTTTCACTCAGTGAAGTTCTGCACTGTGGTTTGGTTTTTCAAGACCTCTGTGATAGGACTTAATGCTTTCTGATCTGAAAATAAGAATTTAAATGTTCTCACAGGTAACAATATTCTGAGATGGAATTTGATCAGGTTTTGACTAGTTATGTATTTCTGCTTTTGGAAGGTGGCTCTGATGGGTCATGCTTCAAATACCAGCTCTGCTTCATTTATGGTCCTTATTGTAATCTTTAGTTCCTGTACCAATTTTGATCTTTGCCTAAAAGTCCAGGTTATGTACTTAGCAACTCTTCCTTTTATAACTAAATATGTCATCTAGCCATCAGCTCTGCGATGTGCCTAATTTCTTGCAGAATTCAATTCATTATAAAATCCAAGTTATCTCAATAGCAATGCAAAATTCTGCCAGTGTTGCTTCATTGTACTAGGTAATCTCTACTTCTCTTAATTTTAAAATTTTATATTTGATAAGGCTGAATCTCTTATACATTGTTGCTTAATTTTATTCCTCTTTAGTTAATATGGGTGAAATAATTAGGTTACAATTTTAGTGTTAGCAAATAAGCTACTTATTTAACTTGTCCAAGCATGTTGAAGGTGTTGAACTTTAAGGCAAAAATATTCCCAGTCTGGAAAGGGAACACTGACAAAATCATTCAAAAGAAAAAAGAGGAATAATTTATGAAAGGAACTATAGCTAATGATGCCATCCAGTTGCTTTAAAGTGCTTCTACCTCAATTTTAATGAATTAGATTTGTCAACAGCGTATGTTTTATGCACTACTTCTAATGAAGCGGCATACCAGCACTACAGTGTACTTTGAGGTTTATTCCATCAAAGCTTTTTGCTGTCATAAAATAGACCTTTTTAAATAATAGATACTAAAACCTACATTTAAATAACATTAAGGTTGTGACACAAACACCAAGTGACAAACTTCAGGCAATTCAAAGTTAGGGCTGACAACTTGTCATTACCTTGCATTGTCATTTTTTGGAAAAAAAAAAAAAGAAAAAGAAAGAAAGAAAGAAAGAAAGAAAGAAGCTCCCTTGCATGATTTAAGGATTGAATGTCAGACTAACTTTAAATTTCTTGGCTTTTGTGGGCTGGAGTTAGAACCTTGCTGTCATTTTTTATACAGGATTTTTTGTTGTTTTGTTTGTTGGGTTTTTTGTTGTTTTTATTTTGCATATCCTCTGTTTTCAGAAAAATAATAAGAGCAGTGGGAACAGTACAGGCTTTGTTGTCTTTGTTTTTAATATAAAACACAGATGTAAGAGTATTGGTCAAAGATCAGGGGCTATCCTTTTGTCGAAATAACATGCTGTTCTTTCAAACTTCCTGTGCTTTTGTCTTCACTGATTTTTCTATGGAACTTACAAGTTACAGGAACTTTAGTCCTGAAATACTTCAGCGAAAACCCCATAAAGTTGTGAGAATTCCTAATTCTTTTCCACATAAAGAACCACTTTCTTTTAATTGAATACTACAGCCTAAAACAAGAGTATACAAGAAAGCCTTGTTAAAAGAATTTAATTACTTAAAATAAGTGAAACAAAAGCAGGTGAAGAAGGGAGTTTCTGTTATTTTTTACATACGCTTTCCCATTTTGTTGCTGTTAAATGTAATAAAACTTTCTGTTCAGGTATCTTAGCGTGCCTGTGTAGACACAGTCCTTTCAGTTCCTCTATAAGAGATGATTTCTCAAGGTCTGTAAGCCTAATGCAGGCAATCTATTATTTTCATCATCATTTTGTCAACTTAATCTAGCACAAATTGGTACTGCTATCAAGTTGTCAGGCCTGCACCAGGCACTCACTTCAGCCCCACACTACCATCAGTGCTCATACAGATGCCAGGTAAACAGGGATAAATGGGCTTGCACACGCTAAGTGGCTGGTACAGAAAGTTGGTAGGATCCTGCGAAAAAGGGTCAGAAAATGTGGTCTCTTGTTCAACTTTTTTGAATCTGTTTTCTCAGTACAGTCAATCAATTTCTCACCATTCTTTTTATTGTGTTGCTATTAGTGTGCAATAGTACAAAAACCTAATTTGAATAAAAAGTTGTGATCATTCCAAGAAGAAATGGTTTAGAGAGCTAAATCATCTACTAGTACAGATAAGTGGATTGTTTGAAATCAGAATAGTAGTCTCTACAATGTTTTAAATTCTTAAGATGCCAGTTGACTGTGTGCATATCAATTACATCAGGTAATGTAAATATAGGTAATGGTGAGGAATACAACCCTCTTTGTGTTTATAGTTTAGTAAACTTATTCCTGGTAGACACTGATAGAGGAAAAAAATGGACAAATCATTCTGCTCAGCCTTCAGAAAACAAATTATTTGTTAAATAACCTTGCTTGATATATACTTGCAAAGCTATTGACTTTTTATCCACTTATTTGGAACAAAGTTTCTGAGTAATGTTTTGCTCCAGAGATTAGCATAAGGGTGTTGTGATCTCCCTTATTAGCAGCTTACCTAGAAGATATGTAATTTTAATAAATGCTACCCCATTTTCCTATCTTCGAACACTTTCTTCCTTATTCAGAATATGTGCCATTTATTAGTTTTCTCACTGGATATTTTGGTTTTACTTGTAATGTCCTTCAAACCTGCTTCATGATGGTGTACCAGTGAAGGGAGTCTTGGTTTGGGGCCACTTGCTGTTGGCTGGGTTACAACAAACAAAATTTATCTTACGGGTTAAAGGAATAGAATTGAATCTCTGGTTCACTGTAGAACTATTATATAAAAATAGATTTGATGACAACTGACACCTCTGAAGGATATTATGCTGAAGTTATTACTTTATTATTATTTACTTATTTAGGCAGCTAAAACCAGATTATAGAGTAAATCCTAAAACTTTTATTGTAATATAAATTTCCTCCTTATCTTATCTTATGTTTTTTGCTTTTTGTTTTGTTTTGTTTTGTTTTTTAATTTGTAAAATTCTTTGAAATTAATATAAGGAAAAAGAAATTTGCTAAAATGTTAGGGTGACCTTGGGAAAAAATTTTTACTCTTTGGTTTGTGATGTCCTCCTGTCTTTCTATAAACTTGAAATGTAGTCTTCCTTCAAAAAAACCAAAAATTGATTTTTAGTTTTCAGTGGAGTTTTGTTATGATGTAATAGGCAAATAAAGCACATCATTTACAATGTAGTTCCACTTTTTAGCCAATTGCACAAGTCATTTAAGTCATGTCATTATGTAAGAAATAATACAGTGCATTAAATGACAAGATATTTATGAACACTTCCCTTCTTAATCATGTAACCAAAGGCTAGGTGGTTTTGGCACTAAAGAATCTAATATAAATTTTATAGTAGGTTTTTTAAAAAATGGAGGAGGAAGCCCTTTCTGCATCACATATCAGCTGATTGTCTTTCCTTTTTGTATGGTCATATGTGACCTGGTCTGGTTCCAAATAATTATTTCTTTTTCCCAGTGTGAATGCATTTAGGAATGATCAATTCTTTCCCTTTTGTGCTCTTGTCTCTATCATACCTTGAAATGATATTCTTGACACAACATTTTCCCAGAAGAGATGGCTGAATGTATTAGAACTATCTCTGAGTATTCTTGAACCATAATCATGTGGCATTTCCATGGTGTATGTAGTAACAGTATAAAGGTAAATGAACTTCACCATGAACACAGGATGTTTCGTTCGTGAGCTGGCAGCTGTGAAGACTCTTTGTTGCCTTAGGATAAGGAGCTTCATGCTGGAGCTTAAAAGGATTGTTTAATATGTCTTTAATAAGAAGGAAGGTCCTTTCACTGTATCATTCTTCTTCAACAGCAATAGAAAAATATTTCGGATAAATATTCTTTAAAATTGCCACTTGGTTATGTGTCCTTTTGCTTTTGTAGCATCATAGTTGAGATGACAGATATTTCCTGCAAAGAAATAAATATGTAAGATCTTATAATGTAAGTTATCAAGTAACAAAACTGAATCAAAATATGAAGAGGGTGTGCTGGGAAGATAAAGGCTACTGCTGCAAAACTAGGTGGAAAAATTATTTGTATACAGCTTGTGAATTAGTGAGAAGGCTCTGTCTTAAGATTTTTTTTATCTTCCCTAATAGTTACAGAACTGAAAACCATTTAGACAAAAGGTGTAGTTTTCTGCATTTAGTTTGATTACTAGATGTGATGTGGACCTTCTTTCCTATCAGTTGGTATATTTATACTTTAATATAGTGTTCTGCGGATGTCTTTTGTATTTTCTATTTTTATTCTCTTCAGCAGTGTTTAAACCCTAAATCATATATAATATGTGGGGTTTTTTAATGTATAAAGCTACCTGGCAGGAATCATGAGTTCTGCTCTGAATATAAACTGATAATTAACTAGAAATCAAATCATAGTTGAGGCTAAGCATAAAGAGGCTTAAATCAGTGTACTTCTAATTAAAACTGACAATACTATTGGTCTGTGTGTTACTTATACTTTCTTTTCCTCCATTAAGTGATGTTTTGATCAGATACTTTTTTAAGAATAAGACATACACATCAATCTGATGCAGACTTGTGGTAGAATCAATATACTGCTGGGTATCAAGACTAGTCGTGCTAAATGGAAACAGTAAGCTCCTGAACTCTTACTCTTCACTAGGAAGAGAAACAGGATTAGAAGGCAAGCTGGAAGATGTTTGGCCATGAAGATGAGTGAGTGTTCATGAAGAGCCAGTTACCAGCACAAACTGTTGAAAGAGCACTAAAAGGCTTCTCTATTAGTAGAAAGCATAATTCTTTTGCTGTGGAACTTTAAACATCTGTGTTATGTCTCTGCATTTTATGGTGATTTTACAGATTTGTCAAAGATGGGCTTTTATTGTTTTGGTATATACTGACTAGTTGTCAAAGAATATTTTTAAATGGCTTTGATTAAGCTTAAATTAAGTCCAGACAATCATCTGAGGTATTTGAATAAATCCTTCACATGAATCTTCTGATGGGAAGCATCTTGGTTATTATGTTTTCTTTTTTTCATAGCTAGTAGCATTTCAAAACCTGATTACAACTTTGAGCTAAAATACTGAAAGCAATAGACTTTCAGATAATTAGAAACTGGTGTATCTATGCAAAGAAAATATTTTGTATTAAAATGTATTATGTTTTGATTAATCACATAAACTTAAAACAATGCTAATTGTACAATACTGTGCCTCATCAGAGAAATCCATTAGTTTTAAATTGATACAGGTGAAGCAGAGTGTTAAGTTCTTGAGCTTACTTTGAGGACAAGCCAACAGAGGAAAATGGTTACAGATGATATCTTTCTGCAGAATTTATTTTCTTTGAACATATTTCATGTTGTCAAATGCTAACCTTTTTTAGACTAGTTGGTAGTGTCATTGAATATAAATTTTTCCTCCTTGAAATTCTGATTTATATTACACGATTAGGAACAGTCATTTGGTCAATCTTAGAAATGTAAAATGATCTTGAAACATCCTATGAGATCTGCTAAATTGAAATTATTTGTGTAATCTTTTTCTTAACTCAGCTGATGATACGCAATTGTCATTTCTTGCAAGCGTTTTTTTTCCTCTCAGAACTGCTGGCTTTTTTTAAACACAATTACAGTTGTTGGTTGCTAATCCTGTGAGTCAATCTACGCTGAACAAGAAGCTTATCTGAAACCCTTGGCAGCTTCAGTGAAAATTAAAAAGCATGCTTTACTACAGAGATTGTCAAGAGTGAAAATAATATTTGTCCAGTCGGACAGCTTGCTTTTGTAGTCACTAAATGAAAGTTGAGATTCTGTCTCTTCCTTGAAAGCTTCTGTGTCAGGAAGGTAATTTGGACTGTTTGTGGTTTGACAGGGATTATTAAAATCAGATGAAGTGAAGGGAAGGAAGTGTGAGAAAGCAAAATTGACAGTGACACTCTCTATTATTTGCAGCTTGGATCATGATGACTATGTTGATATGATAGATTCTAAATGTTAGTTTCACTGTGGAGCTATATTAACCAGCAAATACAGTAAAATGCAGTTAGAGGTTATTTTTCTGACTTAAAAGAACACCATCCACCATTTATTTTCACTGGGGAGCTTGGGAGGGGGAGTGTAGCAGAAAATGAAAGATTAGAGGGGGAAACAGAAGGGAAGAGGGAGTGGTTCAGAAAAAACTTAATTTTTTCCTTTGTGCTTTGGTTTCTTCTCTCTCTCTTTCTCTTTTTTGAGTTTATACATCTTGCTAGTATACTTCAGAGAGAATAAAACTGAGAATTGAGAATTCGTGGAATGGGTCATGCAATTTCTTTTTGCATTGACTTGAATTTGGTAGGAATTTTTTTGCATTAATAGTTTTGCTTAAAGTGAGCTCAAATCTTAGATTGGTATTTCACATCAAATTTTCATCAATATTTCACATACAATCTTGTATGCTATTTTAAAATAGTGATATTTTCTGTTACTTTGAGATAAATAATTGAAAACCTTAAATTATTGCAATATTCATATAGCTGAATTTTTATTTGCTGAAGATACATTAACTACCAACTGTATGCATCTTTTGGTGTCTAGTGAATATATAATGTATTATTTAATCTTAATCCTTTCTTAATCTCTTACTTGTATAGGTAAACTTTCAATTTTTTAATAGACTAGTTAGTGCAGAAGTAAGACATCTGATTAGTTGAGTTTGAAGGGTGCTGTCATTTCTATTTGTTTTCCTTTTCTATTTTCCCATATGGGAACTTTGTGAAAAATTGTATTTTGGGAGTTTTTAGTGTAGAGTCTTATGACTTTATAGAAAAATAGGGAACTCAAAAGAAAATAGGTGACACATGAAAGTCTTTGCTGTTATGTTGCGTAGCCATACCTTCATATTTTTCAAACAATGTCTTGCAACATTTGAACAGTTAAGTCATGCCTGCATCTTGTCTTTACCTATCTTACGGTAGAGAGCAGCATATTAGCATCAAGAGTGATTCATCTGGCAGAACAACAAGGATAAGGGAGCAGAATGACTGACTGAGGGAGAAGAGGTTGCACAGAGTTGTTTGCAGACTTACAAAATAAGGACTGTCGTGAGAAGAGATGGTGGTGATGAAAACACTGTTGGGACACTGCTAAAGAACATGCTCAGGTAACTCAGAACCTGATGTAAAAGGAAAGTTCCGGACCCTGATGTGGATTGGATGGGAAAACGTGAAACACAGACAGCCATCCTAAAATTTAAAATTAAAAAAAAAAAAAAAAACCTGTATAAGACAGTCTTACAGGAAAGTAAATGTCATCTATATATCTTCATATTTACTTCTGTATCCATGTCATTGCAGAGTAAGCTGCCTACGTGACCTAGGAAAGCCAGTTGATATCATCTTTTTTTGGACTTCAGCAAAGCTTTTGATACTGCCTCTCAGAGTATCCTTCTGGACAAAATGTTTGGCTTGCAGCTGAAAAACTATATTATGCAATGGGTGAGCAATTGGCTCATGAGTCAGGCATAAAGGGTTATGGTAAATGGGGTGACATCAGGCTGTCACAAGTGGGGTTCCATGGGGCTCCATCCTCAGCCCAGTTCTCTTCAACATATCCATTAACAATTTGGATGCAGAACTTGAAAATAAGTCTAGAGATGATACTACATTGGGAAGTGCTGTTGTCTCCCTTGAGGGCAGAGAGGCCCTGCAGAGAGGCCCTGCAGAGAGACCTCAGCAAGTTAGAGAGATGGTCAGTCACCAATTGTGTGAAGTTTAACAAGGTCAGGTGCTGTGATGGGGCAGCCCTGGGTATGTGCATAGACCAGGGAGTGAGAGGCTGGAGAGCGGTGCTGTGGAAAGGGACCAGGGGTCCTGGTCAATGGAAAGTTGAATATGAGTCAGTAATGTGCCGTGACAGGCAGGAGGGCAAACCAGGCCCAGCATCACCAGATGGTCAAGAGAGGTGATTGTCCTGCTCTGCTCTGCACTTGATTGGACCTCACCTTGAATAATGTGTGCCATTTTGGCAATCTAAGAAAGACATTAACCTGTTGGAGAGTATCCAGAGGAGAACTATGAAGATGATAAAGGGTTTGGAAGGAAAGCCTTATGAGGAGCAGCTGAGGTCACTTGGTTTATTCAGCTTAGAAAAGAGGAGATTGAGGGGACCCCTCACTGCTATTTTAAACGTCCTCAAGAGGAGAGGCAGAGGAGCGTGTGCTGATCTCTTCTCTGTGGTGACCACTGACAAGACTTAAGGAAATGGCGTGAAGCTCAGTCAGGAAATCTTTAGTTTTACACATCAAGAGAAGGTTTTTCAATCAGAGTATAGTTGGGCACTGGAAGAGGCGGCTCAGAGAAGTGGTTAGTACATCGAGTCTGTCTGAGTTCATGAAGTGTTTGGAGAGTGCTCTCAGGCACATGATGTGACTCTTGCGTCTTTTGTAGGACCAGGAGTTGGACTTTGATGAATCTGGTGGGTCTTTTGCAACTCAAGAGATTCTATGATTCAGTGGTATTCTTTAGGTGCTTTGTGTACACAATTAGTTCCAGGTGCAGAAATAAAAATATATCACAAATTATAGTATTCTGAAATAGAACAACATTTAAAATTCAGTTCACAGGTAAACTTTGTTAAACTTACTCAGGTTAGTTAGGGTTGTGGGAGAGCTATATTTCCTGAATACGCAGGTTTTACCATGTTATTTAGCCTAATTCCCATAATTTTGAGAATATCCCTGTTCTGTTGGAATCCATGTCTATCTCCTGGTCTCCAGTATTCATCAAAGGGGAAATAATTTAATCAAACTACATTTTCTACTGTCTGTTATCTCTGGAATTCACCTGAAGGGCAAGGAAAAAGAAATAATAAACTCAAAACCTAGCATTTCAGTATTTGCGGTGTTTTGAGTAAAAAAAGTAAGATAATTGTTTAGCTAGTCAGAATATGATGGATCAGAGGAGATACACCTGGCAACAGTGAGTATTGATTGTCTTGTATAGTTCCATAGTTAATCTCAGATTCTTCATTGCTTGTTTGTGTTAGCATGTAATGGTTCTACTGTTATTCTTAATGTAAACAGCAGAAATGCTTCTCAGAGTTTATTATACAGTACAGTACAGTATTTTTACTGCAGGTGTAGTGCACATGTTTATATTTTGGCATAAGTAATTCTGTGAAGATGTAATTTAACATTTCATTTCTTAGTGAGATGTGTAATTCAGCTCAGATCCCTTTCCTTGTATAATTCATTTTTAGAGCAGAGCTTTCAGAGCTCTGTCAGGGTTTTATAATTTTTTCAAACAAACAGTGTAGCACCAGTATTTGTGATTAGCAGAAGTTCTCTTCTGCTAATGGAGAAGTTCTCCATTCTCCCCTCAACAACTAATTCATACAAATGTAAGGGAAGGGGCTTGGAATCTTTCCCTAAAGATATCTCTTAAGAAATGAAGGATACCAAAGGTGTGCCTCTATGGAGGCCATCCGTGGTCACCAGAAACTAGTCCACAGGATGATTAAGCAGTTCTTGTTAATTTCTAAGGGATAATCTCCTCTTTACATTTCTGTCAGCATTTTATGTAGAGGGGTGATTTATTTTGGTAGTATGTAATGGCTTTTGTTTCCAGAACCACTGCAACTAGGACATAATACTGTATTTTGGTAAAGTAATGCATTAATTTCTATATTTCAGAAGTCACATAAATGAAATTAACTTTGGTAAAATGTACATGAGAAGCAACAATTCTCTATTTTTCTCTACTAAATGTTTTCAGTACTAATTGTTACTGTTCCATAATTATATTTATACCACAGAGGATCTTTATCTTGTTTATCTGTGACTCCTATATCTGTTGGAAGGTTTTTGAGAAAATACTGAGTAATTTTGAACTGAGATTTTTTTTAGATGTCGAGTAGCTCTTAAGACTAATATCCAAAGAAAGGGGTTCTGTTACTAAATTATGTTCATCTGCAGTAGCATGAATGACATTCAGATTCACTTTATATCTTTTTAACAAGTTAAAAAAAAACCCCTATTCTGGTGTCCATTATAATGATGCAAGGATGAGGTCTTGCATAATAAGAAGGGAGTAGCAGCCTGAAACTATGTGTTATTGAAGTTATGGCTGAGAAATAAATGTGTAAAACTTGAGTCAAGGTCAACAATAGAATTTGTAAGAAAGAGGACAATATATGTAATTTGTAAGAAAGAGACAAAGTATGTGGTATTAAGAAATACAGCTACAACGAAGGTATAAGCACATCAGTTGAGGAGAGGTGCAGCAGTTATCTCAGCAGCTTGCACGAGCAGGGCATGTAGGAGGGCGCAGGCACACCCCAGCTCCTCAGCTGAGCTCAGCTGGGGGTTTTTGCCCACCCAAGTAGAACAGGCCCAACAGTGATTCCTTATGGTTGAACACTGTTGCGAGAAGAAGGTGGTGACCCAGAGAGCTTCTTCAGAAACACGCAGCTGTCCAGATCTTCATCTGCGGAGTGTGTTAAAGCCTGGCATTAGTACCAGAGGGCAGCAGAGAGACAATGCCTGCATGTGGTATCACCCAGTGGATGATCTTTTATTGGATGGGGAGGGGGGACATTGTCAGAGAGCTTTGTCACCAAGGGTGAGGAAAAGGCTGAGGTACTTCTTTGCGTCAGTCTTTAACATAAAGACCTGTTATCCTCAGGACAACCAGTCCCCTGGACTGATAGACAGGGAGAGGGAGCAGAACAGGAGGAAGTAGTGACATTCTGTAGTGCTTATACACTCACAAGTTTGTGGGGATGGATGGGATTCACCAAAGGGCAGAGAGATCTGGCAGGAGAGCTTGCCAAGCCACTCTTGCACCCAAGCAACTCTCTGCATGAGGTGGAGGTCCCAGAAAACTGGAGGCTGGCCAACATGACTAGAGAGCTAGAAGGAGGATTCAGGGAACTACAGGCCTGTCAATCTGACCACAATGCCAGGGAAGGTTATGGAACTTATTATACTGAGTGCAGTCACATCCCACATATAGGACTACCAGGGGGTCAGGTCCAGCCAGCATGGGTTTAGAAATGGCAAGTCCTGCTTGACCAGCTTGATCTCCTTTTATGACCAGGTGACCTGGCTAATAGATAAGGAAAAGGCCGTGGATGTTATGTACCTGGATTTTAGCAGATCCTTTGACACCATCTCCCACAGGATTCTCCTGGAGAAGCTGGCAGCCCATGGCTTGGGCGAGTGCTCTCTTCACTGGGTTAAGAGCTGGCTGGAAGGCTGGGCCCAGAATGGCATTTGTGGTCAGTCCCTACTGGGATTCCACAAGGCTCAGTCCTGGGTCCAGTCCTGCTTAACGTCTTTACTGATGGTGTGGATGAGGGGATTGAGTGTACCCTCAGTAAGTTTGCAGACAACACTAAGCTGGGCAGGAGTGTTGATCTGCTGGAGCATAGGCAGGCTCTGCAGAGTGATCTGGACGGGCCGAGTCAAGGGCCTGAGGCCTGTGGCGTGAGGTTCCTGCACTTGGATCATGTCAACTCCATGCAGTACTACAGGCTGGAGGAAGAGTGGCTGGAGAATGGTCCAGGAGAGAAGGACCTGGGGATGCTGATTGACAGCTGGCTGAGCCAGAGTGTGCACAGGTGGCCAAGAAGACCGATGGCATCCTGGTCTTTATCAGAAACAGTGTAGCAGGACCAGGGTAGTGAATATCCCTCTAGGCAGGGGTGATGCCCCAGCTCAACTCCTGTGTTCGGTTCTGGGCCCTCCGCTTCAAGAAAGACATTGAGGTGTGGGAATGTGTGTCCAAGAAGGGCAACAGAGGTGAAGGGTGTAGAGAGTAGGGTCATATGAAGAGCAGCTGAGGGAGCTGAGGCTGTTTAGCCTGGAGAAAAGGAGGCTTGTGGGGGATCTTATCACTCTCTACAACTGCCTGAAAGAAGGGTGCAGTGAGATGGGGTTGGTCTGTTCTCAAAGTCATTTAATGACAGGACAAGAGCAAATGTCCTCAAGCTGTGTCAAGGGAGGTTAATTTTGGATGTCAGAAAGAATTTCTTTACTGAAAGGATTGTTAAATACTGGAATGAGAACAAATAACCTCAAGATGTGTCAGGAGAGGTTCAGTTTAGACATTAAGGAAGAATTTCTTTACTGCAAAAGGTTGTTAAAATATTGGAATGGTCTGCTCAGGGAAGTGGTAGAGTAATCATCCCTGGACATGTTCAAGAAAGAACTGTATGTGGCACTTGGTGTTATGATTTAGTTGACGTGTGGTGTTCAATCAAAGGTTGGGCTTGATGGTCCTGGAGCTCTTTTCCAACCATAATGTCTTCTGATTCTATGATAAGTAAGGTAAATTTTAGTAAAATTTGTCAAGAGTTGTCTTTTCTATTTCTGTGCTCTTCAAAGTATTCAGTTTTAGAATATGACTTACTACACTGCTTTCCAAAGCTGAAACAGACCTGTAGGTTGAAGAGCTATTGATGGCAAACTGCCCTGTGATCTAGGAAACCAAGATAAGTTACATGTGCAATCGTGTTGTGTTCCCTTGTTGAACAATCATTCCAGTTATGCTTGATTGAATACAAGAGTATATGATCATCTGTGAAAAATCTTGAGACTCAGTCATTCAGCACCTATTAGAAGGTCGAAATACTAGTCATCTGCTTGAAAGTATCTGACAGGAACATGAACATTACACAGATACCTTTATAGAAGAATTTTTTAAATTCTTCAATCAGTGCTGCAAAATTTTATTTATTTGTATCTTTAATTTTACCTGGTTTGAGAAAGCATAACTGTGTAAGTTTAAGAACGTGTGTGTTTGTAAAGTATTAGTGAGCTTAGTCTATGTAATTGCCTTTCTAAAAGCTATGTATTCATTTTAATTATGCAATTTGTCTAATTTTTCTTTACTCTTACTTCTTCCTTAATAAATGCTGTACCCATACTATGTCTGAATGAATTTTTGGTGTTTGGAAGTTCAGCACAGAAACATCCATCTTAATTTCTCATGATAACCTAACTATAAAAATTACTCCCTTTTATACCATAGCAATGATAGTCTGTTGCCCTTCTTATTTATACTGTGGATAACACATAAGCCTAGGTAATCATAGTTTGTGGTCATTGAGAGTGCTAGGCAGGAAAACTGGGGTTTGAGGATTTGCTTGTCCATTTAACCTGCTGTATTTAATAGAGTGACAGCTGAATTTGAGGAACAGAGCCAGTGAAAAACATGGTATAAATTAAAAGACTCCATAACCCGGGGGAATGCCGACAACTAGTGTAATTGGATACGTGTGACAGCCTGGCAACACTTTGTTACAAAGAGAGAAAGCACTGACATTCTATTTCTAAAATGTTTATTTTTAAAAACCTAAATATTTAGATAATGTTTATTTGTGAAATACTTATTGCATGGCATTTTTATAGAAGTACAGTAGTTCTTATGTAATATGTGAGTTTTGAAGAAAAATTCCTTTATCTGAAGAATATCTCTCAGTGCCTGACTTTGATCTTTTGTGAAAAAAAGTCAAAATTGAAAACAAAATTGGAATATGTAAACTAATTTCATGTGCCAAGTATTAGATAAAACATTCTCGATATAAGCAATATTGGATTCAGTGTAACTGAAGGTGACAAAGTATAGCCTTTATCCTATGATTTAAATGTAGGTTTTAAGAATTTTGTTAATTACAAGGGGAAGAAATGAAAGCAACATGAACAAGTCAGAAGGATGGTTTTGACCAGGAAAAGGTTAATTTTTTTTTTGGTAGCGATGAAGCAACATTGCCAAGGCCCCAAGGTTATTGTATACCTCCTCAGGGCAGTGGCAGGAGTAGGGGAAGCAGACTCTCTCTTTTCCAGGGAAAAGGGGTTCCTTCTGGTTGACAAAATGTGGCTGCAGTTGGATTAGGCTCAGCAATGAGCATTCTGCAAATAAACCACCCTCACTTTTGTATACTTCTGTTATTCGTATTGTTGCTGTTACTGTTTTTTTCTTACCTCATTGCTTTTCCCAGTAAATTGTTCTCCTCTCAACTCATGATCCTTGCCTTCTGTTCCTCCACGTCTCAACTCCATCCCACTGCTGAGGGGAGGGGAAGGAAAAAAATGGGGGAAGCAACTGTGAGCACCTGTGTGGTTTTGGAAACTCTCAGTGGGGGTATTGACTCATTCATACCATTCCTAAATCATGTAAAGCTTTCTTCCCATCTTCTTCCCTTTCTCACATTCTCCCTTTCCCATCTTGCATACTTCTGAATAACAAATATCTAAGTTAAGACATAAACAATGTTTTTAGTAATGAACTCTCAAAAGTGAGAAAAATATTTTTCTGGTTTAGTAATCAAAAATTTTCTATTAATTAGTAATACTAATGGGAGAAACGGCGCTCACTTTTAAAATTTCAAAGGTTTATTAAACCTTAACAAAACACAACAAAACACTGAATAAGGAAAAAGGCAGCACACTGGGAGCAAACAACTTGCCTGTCATGGGTGCATCTACAAAAATGGGTGCTCTGCTTTTTTTACTCCTGGGAGTTCCATTAGGCAACCCTGGCCCCTCCCAAAGTCTGCCAATCAACTCTTCTTTGCTATTTATTGGTAGAAACTGCTCTCTTGCAATTTGATTAGAGGTCAGGTGTTGCCATGCCACGCCTCCTAGCAACAGGCTTTCCCCATTACATGCCTTCTCTCCACATGTCCTGGACAATCCAAGCTGTCCGGTTAGAACAATACAGAGGTGGGGGAAAGGGTACTATGGGGAAAACAGAGGACATTTAAACAACAAACCACAATAACATAACTATATATCAATAAAGCTTCTCTTAACATACACACAACATTCATTCCTTAATTATGAGAGCCAATCATCCCATTACTCATTTATAACACTAAGAAATAGTACAAATCTAAAAATCTCATATTTCTTATAAGATCTTACTTGTATGCCCAGAATGAGTAAGTCATTTTGCAATTTTTAGAATTGTAGCATGATTATTTATTTTTACCCTGTAAAAATTATAAACAATCTTTATCACAGAGTTCTATTTTAATTTTTATAAGTTATCCAACTTAGTACAGGAATTTCTATATAAGGAACACATAAGCCTTAAGTAGTTCATTTTTTTTTTTGCTTCTGTTATTTGTCTTATATCTTTCAGTCTTAGTGATGACTAGGTGGAAGTCTTTGAGTCAACACATCTTACTAAGCAAGCCAGGTTTGTTTCTTGGTTGTTGGCTGAAGGAGGTAGAATTCTTGTGTGTGAAACTTGGAGGGCATTAATGAAAGGCAATATCACTTGCAATTAAGCCCTCCCATTTCTCATGCTTTATCTATTAATATTTAAGCCGCTGTGCAGCTGGCATTTCTTCAGTTCCTCTCAGTTATGTAAAATGATGATGTTGTTCTCCAGCCATAAGTTTCATATCTCTTGTAGTTTTGGCACTTTACTTATTATTTTCAGGAAGAATTCATACATATCTTCATGTAATTTTCTTGACATTTTTTCTTCATTTATTTTTTTCTCCCTTCTTCTGCATCATGTTTTTGCATAATTTCTTGTGCAACATGAAGTAGTAATGTGCAAGCAAATGGTTTGAGAACTTCTTCAGAAACAAAGACAGAGAAGGTTGACATGATTCTAAGATTCAGTAGAGAAGTGACTTTCTGACTAGTACACTATGTGCCACTCACTTGGCTTCTTATTCTGAGTGAGGATTCCAAAGTGCCTAACAAAGCCAGATCTCTGTGTTTAATCTGCGTCCTGAAATCCTTCCTGGGATTCTGCTCCTACAGGATTCTTGTCATTTCTGTCAGCAGACCATTCTGAGTACAATAGCTGACATTTTCAAAGAGATTTGTCAGGAAATGCTTTTTCACGGTTGTTTTAAACCACTGTCTTGGATGTGCTGAGGTCTCCTCAATGCTGCTGGTCATTCATTTTGTGTTTTTGAGTACAGAGCTTGCTCAGGTTAAACATTTGAGTAAGCTGAAGGACCAGAGATACCATTGTTTGCCTTGGTACAAGGAGGAGACCAGTCAACCAGATGCTCTTGGATGTGGCAGACATTATTCATCAGTACTTAAAATGACATCAAACATGTTTCTGTAGTATTGCTTTAGGTTTGCATGGCCTGTTTTCGGAAGCAGGGGAGAAGGAGGTGGCTTCTGTGAGAAGCTGCTTGAAGTTTCCTCAGTGTCTGGAAGAGCCAATCCCTTGTGGCTCCAAAGATAAATGTGCAACTGGCCAAGGCTGGGCCAATTAGAAATGGTGGTAATGTCCCAGTGATAATGTATTTGAGCAGAAAGAAAATCAAGAAGTTGTTATTGCAGCTAGAGTGCAGTGAGAACACGTGAAAAGGAAACTCTGCAGACACCAAGGTCAGTGGAGAAGGAGGGGGAGAAGTGCTCCAGGTGTTGGAGCTGAGATTCTCCTGCAGCCTGTGGTGAAGAGTGTGGTAAAGCAACTGTGCCCCCGCAGCCCTTGGAGGTCCATGGGGATGCAGAGATCCACTTGCAGCCCATGGAGGAGCCCCACACTGGAGCAGCCTGTCCTTGAAGGACTGCACCCTGTAGAAGACTGACTCATGATGCAGCAGTTTGGAGAGGACAAGTGAGATGGACTCATGTTGTAGCAGTTCACAGAGAACTATTGTTTATGAGATGGACTCACATCAGAGAAGTTTGTGAAGTACTGTCTCCATGAACAGTGGGAGGGACCTCACAGTGCAGCAGGGGAAAGACTTCTCTCCCTGAGCAGTGGAAGAAGTAATGCGTGATGAACTGATCACAACCCTCACTCCATGTCTCCTTGCACTGCTGGGGTAGGAGGAGGGGGTGGAGGGAAGGTATTCTCATTATCCTGCTCTGATTTTGTTAATAATATACTTAATTTGTGTCTCTAATTAGAGCCTTTTTCTGCCCATCATGGTGTTTGAAGAGTGATCTCTCCCAGTCTTTATCTCAACCCATAAACCCTTCATTAGATTTTCTCTCTGCTGTCCAGCTGCCAAGGGGAGGGAGTGAGTGGCTTTGGTAGGTGCCTGGCATCCAGCCAGCATCAACTCACAACAAGTATAAATGGTCCCAAAGTGTCCTTCCATTTGCCTTTTCTGATTTTGCCTGTCAGATGTATTTTCTATTTGAAGATTTCATATGTGGTTCATCTGCCAAATGCTAAGCATGTTGTGTGAAATTCAGATGTCCCAGATGTCCCAATCCATTTATTTCCTGCAGTTGGACAATAGGTTTGAAAGACAGGTATCTGCTAGGGAGAGGCGGGGCCTCTCTAGGAATGGGGAATTCCTATCCATTCTCTCCAAGTTATTATAGTTTAGAAGATTAAAGAGGCTTTTCAGTCAGAGCTATGGGGAAAGGAATAACAGTTGTTTACTAGTAAATATAACAGGACAAACAAACAACAACAACTACAGCAATAATAATAATAATAATAAACAGAACCAAGAACCTTGAGGGGCTTTGTCTCACAAGCCCAGGTGTCTTGGTTTGAAAAGACAGGTGTCTGCGAAGGAGAGGCAGGCCTCTCCAGGAAATGAGGAATTCAAATCCTTCCTTCCATGTTATTATAATTTGGAAGATTAAAAAACCCTTTTCAGTCAGAGCTATGGGGAAAAGGAATAACAGTCCTTTACTAGTAAATATAACAGGACAGACAAAAAACAACAGCAATTATAACAATAGTAGAACAGAACCAAGAACCCCGAGGGCAAACGGTGGAAGCTCCGGCGCTGATGGCTGGAAGCCGGGCAGGTGGACTGTCCTCCGCAGGCAGGGGGTGTCCTCGGCAGGCAGAGGTGGCAGTGCCGGAGAAGCCGCAGCGGCGGGACCCGGGCTCACCCAAAATCCAGCAGGACAGCGAAGAAAACTCCGAATTCCTGGGTGCTCCAACAGATGGTAGAATTCCCAGGGCCAGACTTCTCTGCTACCCGTGGACTCCAAGCAGCCAGCCGTCTCTGATCCGTGCTTCCCGGAAGACGAAAGCTGAGCGCTGCGTGACCCCCCACCCCCCGCTCCCTCCTGGAGCTTTTCTCCCTCCCCCAAACTAAGTGATCAGCTTCTTTTTGTCCAGGTTAAGCACTTGGCATTTAGTCTCCTAGCAACTTGGGGGGTGGGGGGAAAAATTCTACAGGGAACTTAACCCTCAACACCGGGGCAGTCTGATATCTTGGGCCCTTCCCCAAGAGCACCAAGCTGAAACGGTGGGACTCTCCGGCGCTGATGACTGGAAACGGTGGGTTGTCCCCAGCAGGCAGAGGGGTGTCCTGGCAGGCAAAGTGAGCAGTGCTGAAGAAGCCGTGATGGCTGGAGAGGGCTGGCCCAGCTCCAGCAGGGCAGGCGAGGAGCTCCTGGGCACTCCAGCAGATGATGGATGGTGGTAGAATTCCCTGGACCAAACCCTCCATTAACAGTGGACTCTTTACGTAGCTAGCAGTCGCCCAACCATCCTCTCCGATGCTGAGTGCAAGAGGAGAGCACAGCTCCCGGAGCACTGTGCCTTTCCCTCCCCCAAACTTAAGTGATCTTCCCCCACCCTCACCACTTCTTTTGTGTGTGTCAAGCACCCTCTAAGCATCAGTATTTAGTCTCTTAGAAACTTATGGGGGAAAAAATCTATAAGGAAAGAAAAAAAAAGCAAAACCAAACCTAACCCCCAACAGGAACCTTTTAGAGATATATCCTCATTTTTGGTATTTTCCAAATCATTATGTAGATGACTGCAGACTCTTAAACTAGCCTTTACCATAAGTTATACTGTGCTCCTTTCTCACTGACACTTTCGTCCAGTTCTCTCTTTTAAAAAATTCTTCAGAGACTGATCTTCTTGCCCTGCTTTCCAAGACCTCCAGATAGTGCAAATCAGAGTAAGGACTGTCTACGCAGAAGGTACTAGCTGGTATCACTGAAAGCTGAACTCAAGACACAGCTGTGTGTCCTATCATGATCTCTCCAGAAGGACGGATATTAGTTGTTCATCTTCATGGACTACAAACTTCATCTTGCCCCTGACATTTAAGGATCAATGGTGATCACTTTCCATGTTTTTCAGCATCACAGTATGATTGCATCTTTAATTAGGAATACCTAGCATTTTAAGACTTTTGTCTCTTATATTGGATTACAAAATCTGGCTAGATTCAGCAGTCAGTTGCAGGGATTTTCTTTTCCATTTATGCAACAATTTTCCTGAAAACTTGTACAATTAAATTATCTCTGAGTTTTTTACCCCTTTGTAAAACTTGTTTGCATTGGGAAGAGGATATGCCTTAGGCAGTCTGGAGAACAAATACCCAGGAAATGGTTTCACAAGCCTCATTTCCTTTGGAAAGTTGACCGAAAAGCAGGAATATAAAAGAAGTCAAGTACAAGAACAGAAGTTGAGACAGCAATTAATTAATTAAATAGAGTTTGTTATAAAAAACAGTAGGAAACTTTTTAAATTTAACTTCATTTCACAAATTTTGCTGTGAAGGAGAATAAGCTGTAGACACTGAGGAGAAAGGTGTTATTGTAGGTGGTATGTCACTTATGCTATGATGAAAAGCTTTTTTTTTCTGAAGGGAAGTTATAGGGATGCCTTTAAGATTATTTAGTCAGTTCTGCTATCCTCTTAAAGTTTCTGTGTAATCAAATATTCACAACTGTGGTGGTGCAAAAGTTATTTTATTAGGTTTTAAAGTGTTTTATATAATTAATTTACATGTTTTTTATGAGAAGTTTTGTAAAATGGCTTGTTCCCTGTACCCCTGTTCTTCCCAATGGTTCTTACCCCTTATATTGCTGTCAATCCCCTCTCTCTCTCTCTCTTTGGGCGCCCTGTCTGTCACCTTGGGACCCTTCCCCAAATTCTGGAAAGTTCCAGAGAGCGTGTCAAGTTATAGGCTGGTGCCCGGGGAATCCCCTTTCCCCCATTGCAGGGTGGTTCTCCTGTTGAATGTTTACATCCCTAGTTCCACCCTGAGTTAACCTGGTTGGTTAATCTGTTGTTACCACCTCTTGTTCCTCCCCTGTTTAAAAGTTACTGCCCGACCATTGTACGGGGTCTCTCCTGAGTAGCAGCGGTCAGGTGCGGGGCTCCTGTTTGGTCTCCCCCTAAATAAAACCCTGCTAATCCTACTCAGAGAGTTGCCTTTCTATCCGTTGCCGTGGTCGTGACTACCAACAAGTCCGTCGCAGGGTGTGGGGAACCAAGATCCCACCGGGAGGAGAGAGCCAGTCAAACTAGCGAATTGTGCCACGGTGAGGAACTGAGCTAGCCCGTGAGCCTGCGCTTCCACGCGCACAGTGGACACCGCTACACGCAACCAAAATACTTTGTCTTTTCTGGGCTTCATCATGATTTTGCTGGTGCACTTTGGGAACAGCGAAGGTTTCTTATGTGTTCAGTACTTAAGTCTGATTTGATCTGTTGCGTGCTTTGAAGGTTTGGGTGAGAGGCTGACTAGGAAGCTACTCCTGGATGTGGTGTATGGGGTAAACAAGCAAGCAATTAAAACAGAATTTGTCTTGCAAGCTTGAAAATACCTAACACATTTTAGGTTGTGTGTACTCCAGTATACATACTCTGCTGTACTTATGTCCTGGTTATAGACAGGACAGGGGTAATTTTTGCAGTAGCCAAGTGGTTATTCTCTATCACCTCCCATCATTGCCATAGGCAGGGAAAGGTCTTCCAGTTGAGGGTACTGTGGGGGTGGTTCATTTATGGCAGATTGCTATTTGATGAGCTTTTTTGCATGTGAATCATTTCTTGTACACCCCGTTATTAATATTGTTGCTGTTACTGTTAGTTTCTTACTTCATTGCTGTTTTCAGTATATCGTTCTTACCTCAACCATAATCTTTTACCTTTTGTGCCTCCAATACCCCTCTCCATCTCATGGCAGGGGGAGGGGTGAGTGATGCTTGGTTTGAAGTGATTCAGTGGGAGTGCTAAATTAGGGGACACTATTCCTAAACCAGAACAGCCTTATTTGGCACCCAGCTTAGGGTCAAAGGTTTCAAATAACAATACATCTGACCAGAGTGGGTTTGAAACAAATTTAGTTTAAGCATTTGTTTTATTAGGTACAGAACCACTGCTCACACTGTGATCGGTTCATGTAGGTGTGGTACCTAACCCTGTATATACTTCTGTGTGTGCACTGTGTGTCCACCACAGTGCTCTTTTTTCAGAGCAGAGAAAGGGATCAGGATGGCTTTGTTGCTATAGTGTGTGATATCAGTTCACGACACAATAACATTAAGGTCAAGGAAGTCATCTGGGATATGTGCTCAGTGTTCCTCTCCTACCCTGGCCTCGGGTGCAACCTCTGAGAATTCTTTAGTTATCATACCCAGCCTGTGAGGGGAAGAGGGAAGGAAGATTTTCCCCACTTTTTCACCCCCTTTTATTCCTTCACACCTGTTACAACAGCTTTTAAGAATTTTGAATTCCCTTTGGATGTTAAGAAAAGCACATTGTTGCTGCTAGGTCTGCCAAGTCTCCTCAGTGTGCCATGTTTAGAGTCAAGAAAGATATTTTTAAGAAGGTCATCTGCACCAAGGGTGTGTAGTTATAAATGGCATGAAATGTGGGAGAAAATGGGCCAGTATTTGAAGGTCTGTTCTGCTCCAGTGGTTTTGAAGTTCACTTCTGAATAACTGCAGGATCCTGATGAAGTGGCAGAATATTTGAAAAAAAAAAGCTGTGGCAGTCCCAATGAGGCAAGCAGTTATGCACCATTCTGGGCTTTGGCTCCTATTTATTGGTTGCTGCTTGATACTAGACATCTCAGGGGTAAGAGGGAAATCAGGCCAGCAGCCACTGTGGCCACTCAAACTGCAGCTGAACTGCAAGAACAGCCCATGCTGATAGAAAAGGAGGAAGAGGCGGGGCCAGAGATAATTACTGATCCCTATCCCTGGGTGAGCTGCAGTGTGCAAGAATATTTCAGCCACCAATCTGACCTGGCTGCTCCAGTGCTGCAATATCACAGCTCACAATACAAAACTAGATGGCAATGAGGCTGAGCAGCTGGGATCCCTGTGCCAGTTTGTGGGCTTGACAAGGGGGTTGGGAAGAGGACAAGCCCTGGAGATGACACCTGTCAAGTGTGAGAGAAAGGTGCTCTCTCAAGGGTGATCTAGTAGTGCACACAGGCAGGTGTGACACCATGGAGGAAGGTACCCAGTACCTGAGAGATCTGGCTGTGCTGGAGGTAATCTCTAGGGATCCAAATAACGTGCAGTCCCCTGTAGATCCAGATGAAGTCCAGTGTGCACCATCCATGTGACAGAAGTTTGTATGGAGCACATGATGATCATGCACCAACTCATTGGCATTCATGTCCATGAAAGGAGGAGAGCAAAGAAAGTGCTTTAGGTGATTACCTAGCTACAGCAATGTGATGATCGTCTTTTTTTCCTCCCCGCTGATCTGCATCTTGTCTGTGGAAAGACTGTCCAAGACTGTGGACAGACTCAAAAGACTTGAGCAGGTTAGAGAATTGTCCCATGCACCTCCAGTATGGACCTGCTATTGGGAGCAAGTACTCCTCTGCTCAAGAGAGAGGGTACAAACCACAAGGTAACCTGTGTTTTTTTGCTGTGTGACCACAGAGAGGATGTGAGG
This sequence comes from Hirundo rustica, assembly GCF_015227805.2. Taxonomy (NCBI): domain Eukaryota; kingdom Metazoa; phylum Chordata; class Aves; order Passeriformes; family Hirundinidae; genus Hirundo; species Hirundo rustica. Next base: position 55,278,729 of record NC_053488.1, on the reverse strand, counting down.
AAGTGAGATGGAAAACCAGCCTCTGTGCTGGCCGCACAGGTATGTGAGTTGAGAGGAAGAACAAATATTGGAGGAAACTCAAGGACAATTGCAGCTCCAGTTTCCAGTGGGCAAGTCCTCAGACAGAATTCAAGGGCTGATGTCATTTCCAATCTTCTTGAAAGGATCTCCAGTTCATATTTACAAGAAATAGCAATGAGTACCATGACCAGAACTGGAGGCCCTGCCTCCAGTCATGTGGACAATCAGATCTATTGGACTGTGTGGATCCAAAGGCTTGGCACATCAAACCCACAAGAACCTAAGTCTTTAGCTGACACTGGCACCCAGTGTACCCTAATGCCATCAAGATATGTAGGGGCATAATCCATTTCTATTTCTGAGGTGACAGGGAGCTGGACAGCTGGCTGTATTGGAAGCTGCAGTGACCCTGACTGGGGATGAATGGCAAACACAAATGGGAATGAATGCCCGTTGTGACTGGCCCAAAGGCCCTATGCATCCTGGGCATAGATTACTTCAGGAAGAGGATATTTCAAGGATCCAAAAGGACATCATTGGTCTTTTGGGATGGCTGATTGTATTGGGTTTGCATGACCTGCTTTTGAAAGTAGGGGCTATAGGGAGTGTGGATTCTGTGGGAAGCTTCCTCAGCATCTGGCAGAGGTGATGTTTGGCAGATCCAAGTATGTATCTGCTGCTGGCCAAGGCTGGGCCAGTTGGAAATGGTGGTGATATATTTAAGAAGGAGAAAAGAAAGAAAACTATTGCACAGTTTTTATTGCAGCCAGAGAAGAGCGGAGTGAGAATATGTGAGAGGAGCAACCCTGCACACACCAAGATCAGTGGAGAAGGAGAGAGGAGCTGAGAAGCTTGTGAGATGCAGCCTGTGGTGAAGACCATGGTGAAGCAGCTGTGCCCTTGCAGCCCTTGGAGATCCATGGAGGTGCTGAGATCCACCTGCAGCCCATGGAGAAGACCCACACTGAAGCAGGTGGATTCCCAAAAGAGGCTGTTACCCTGTGGGAGGCCTGTGTTGGAGCAGGGTCCTGGCAGGGACCTGCAGACCTGTGAAGAGAGGAGCCCATGCTGCAGCAGGCTTCCTGGTAGGACTTGTGACCCCATGCGGGACCCATGCTGAAGCAGCCTGTGCCTGAAGGAGTGAGCCCTGTGCAAGAGTGACCCGCATTACAGCAGCGTGGGGAGGACTGTTGCCCGCAGCATGGACTCGCCTCTGACAAATTTGTGGAAAACTCTCTCCTGTGGGAGGGATTGCCTGTGGAAGTAGTGGAAGGACTCCTCTCCCTGAGCAGTGGGAGAAACAATGTATAATGAGCTGACCATAACCCCCGTTCTTTATCTCCCTGTGAGCCACTGTGGGGCAGAGCTGGGACAGAGGTAGGAGTGCAGGAAAGGTGTTCTTTGAGATCTTATTCTTCTCAGTATCCTGCTCTGATTTTGTTAGTAATAAATTCAGTTATCTCTAATTTGAGCCTGTTTTGCCCATGATGGTTTTTGGTGAATGATCTCCCCTGGTCCTTGACTCATGAACCTTTATTATATTTTCTCTCCCCGGTCCAGCTGCAAAGAGGAGTGAGAGAGAGGCTTTGGTGGGTGCCTAGCATCCAGTCAGTGTCAATCAATCACACTGCTGTAGAGACAGAGAACATTACATAGCTTTACATTAAGTCTTTGAGAGGACCCTTCTGCTGTGGGAGTGCTGAGGGTTGAAGAATAACAGGTAATGGTCACTACCACAACAATGCAGTGTTGGCAATATCACACCAACCAGGGCTCTATGACCCCCATCCATGAGATGAGTTATGAATTGCAGCACCAAGGAGTGGTCAGTGAGACATTCTCACCCTTTAGAGCCCTATATGGCCAGTGCATAAGCCCAGTGGAGAGCAGAGACTGACAGAATTCTTGTGGTCTGGAGGAAGTCACATCACCACGGAGCACTGCTGTGCTCTATGTGCTGGAACTTCAGTATGAACTGGAGACCAAGGCAGCAAAGTGCTGCCATCATTAATGTTGCTTAATGTTTTTTCTCCATTCTTTTAGCAGCAGAGTGCCTGCAGCAGTTTGCTTTCACCTGGAGGGTATCTAGTACATCTGCAATTAAGTGTCTCAGGGCTGGAAACACAGCCTCACTATTTGCCTTGGACTTACCCACTGGAATAGAGTGTAGATATCACTGAATGACAGCAATGGCCAGCGCTCTAGCTTTATACTGACTTGTGTATGGCAGCAAATGCCTTGTGGTGATGGCTAAACCAATGGAAAAAGACAAATTGGCAGCAGAGAAGTAAACCGATCTATGCTGCTGAGTTGTGGCAGAATCTCACTGCTCAGGTAGAGGAATTGGCTGTAAAAGTACATCATGTAGATCCACACACACCCAAGAGTTGGGCTACTGTAAAACATCACAACAATGGATAGGTGGATTTGGGTTGTCAAGATTAAAGTGTCTTGGGTAGACCTGGACTGGCAGCATAAGGCGAATTATTTCCAAGCAGTGGGCCCAGGACACATCAGGTTATCAGGGAAGAGATGCAACATAAAGATGGGCTTGTGGTAGAGGGGTGCACTTAATGATGGACACTATTTTCCAGGTGTGCACTGCATTTAAGCAAGCAGGTGGGTAAAGCCCCTGTGGTGTGGTGGATGATAGTCAAAATATAAATATGGAATGATTTGGCAGGTTAATTACAATGCACTCAGGCAGGTCCTGAGTTCACTTTACACTGCTGACAGCAGTGTAAAGAACCACTGGATGGCTGGAGATGTAGTCTGTGCCTCACACCTCTTGCCTGGAGCACTATCTTCAGCCTTGGAGAGCAAGTCCTGGGACAACATGGCACCCCAGAAAGAATTGAGTTGTACAACGGGACTCTTTTCAAAAATAGACTCATAGACCTCATGGCCAGAGAGCGTGGTATTGAGTGGATATCATATTCCCTCTCATGCACCAGTCTCTGGAAAAGTTGAATGATACAGTGGACTGTTAAAAACTACATTGAATGCAATGCATGGTTAGACCTTCATACATTGAGGTCTGTACTTAGCAAAGGCCACTTGGTTAGTTAACACTAGAGTCAGTTCAGTTAACCACGGATTGACCTGGCCCTACCCAATCAAATCCATACCAAAGAAGGGGATAAAATTTCTGTGGTGCATATTAGGATTGTCTTAGGGGAGACACTTGGGATTAGTCCTGCTTTAAGCAAAGACAAACCTGTTAGTGGGACTGTTTTTGCTCGAAGACCTTAGTGCACTTGTTGCAAATGCAGTTGGATGGGGAAACATGATGTGTACATGAAGGGGATTTCATTTTAGGTGAGAGCAGTCTGTTGTGTTTTGTTGTGTAATATTAGTAGCTGAATGCCATAAGTAGCATGGAAAGTGAGTCGGGACTGCTCCAGATACACCTGTCATGCGCTCCTGATGCAGTTTGCAGTTTGCAGTTTGCAGTTTGCAAGCACCTGACAGCACACCAGCCCTCCTGACCTGGAAGACATCCAGAGCAGATAGAGCTCACAGTCACAGACTCAATGAACTCAACAGACATCTTGGACATTGAAGATGGAGATAGTACCTGTGCTTGTGTATATCCACTATATGTGTATTGTTGGAAGGTGTAGGATTTGGGCATTAATTATATGGTGAATAATAAGGAGTGGATAATGTCCTGGCTCTTTCCAGGACAGGGTTATTTTTAGCAGTGGCCAGGATGAATCATGACTAGCACCTGGAGGTTATCCCCTACCACCTCACATCATTGCTGGGGGCAAGGGGATGGCATTTCTTCTGGTTGTGAGGAACGTGGCAGTCATTTGCTCAGAGCAAGTTTCTGTGTGGTGGGCTTTTCCAAGTATGAATCAATTGCCTTTCTTGTATATCTTTTGTGTATTTCATGTAACACTGTTCCTGTTACATTTCTGATCTTATTACTGTTTCCAGTAAATCGTTCTTTTCTCAACCTGTAAGCTTTATCTTTTACAATTCTTCTCTCCCTCCTGCCTCAGGGAGTGGGGGAGGAGAAAGGGGGAGTGTGCAATTCTGCATGGTTTGGAGGGTTTTCAATAGTGATTCCTAAATCACAACATGGTAAAAATTGTTAGATTGTAATTATTTTATTTATGAGGTATTTTTCTTAAAGAGAGGCAAACATATGCTTAGCAGTGCTTTTGAAAGTGAAAAACATAGCTGAATAAGAATATGAGACTGCGTTGTGCTGTAGAATCTGAGTGATTATCATAGGTTGGCACAATTTTGTTTTCTAGATATAGAGAAATGTAAAATGTTTTTTCCCTGCCCTAACAGTGGCGTAGGTTGGGGGAAGGAGGACAAGGACCTATCAGAAAGCAGGCTGGGATATTGACAGCTAAATTGACCAACGAGTAGTGTCAGTGCGACTTCGGAAGGAACATTTAAAACTGATCTGCTGACACTGCCCACTCTCTTGCTCTGGTGATCTGCCATGAGGTAACTGTGGTCGGGGCCGGGCCCAGGCCCGGCCGGGCTTTCAGAAGCTGCTGCCTGCATGGAGAGCGGGGGGAGCCCAGGTTGGGCCCCCCATTGCCGGCTGGGCCGGGCCCGGCCGGGCCTCTGAGAGCTGCTGCCCGCACGCAGCGGGCGGCGGGGGGAGGCCTGAGTCAGGCCCTTCTGCCTCTGGGTGGCTGGGCCGGGCCCAGCCGAGCGCTCTGAGAACTGCTGCTCGCATGAAAGCAGCTCGGGTGAAGCCTTTTTTTGCAGCTTAGTGATAGCTCTGAGCTGGACTGCCCTGGATGAGACCGAGGGGTGGAAAAATGGACATTTGCCGGTTTCTTCTACCAGCGTGGCCTTTGCAACCCCAGGCAAAATTTAACCTTTTCTTAGCAACACAGAACTTTTAAAGCACAATTCTTCCTCGAAAGAAAGAAGAAAGAAAAACAGAAAGTACATGGAACAGACACTGCATGAAGTCAGTTAGATGAGAAGTGAAAGAACTAATAATATTGGAATAGAATTGAAGAAGTGGACATTTTTGACCGGACTTTTCTAAGGTAAATTATGAAGAAATGAACTGTTCTTGGCAGAGTCTTAGTATTATCTGGGTAGAATGCTATTCTAATCAAAATTAAGGACTGGTGTAGTAGAGATTTATTTGGGAACTGTGAAACCACCGCTCCTGGGTCAAAAAGGAGGTCTCAGCCTTTTGAGACAAAGATAATTTTAGATCAGAAGAAGTATTCGTAAATAATACCCCAGATACACTGAGAAGCTCTGCAGATAGAACATCACAGTCTGCAAAAACTCTGGGCGGCAGCAGAATGTGTATCAGAGAGCATTTGACTATTTTGTGTTATAGCAAATATCTTCATTAAAAAATCTTAAGACTCTTCTCCTAAGTGTTGAGTAGTTATGTCTAAGGTGTGAAACTGACTGAAATTCCTAAGTTGTGTTTTTTTCTGTGTTGTTCAATAAGAAAGTTAATAGTTTGTAAGAGGAAAGAAGCGTGTTTTTAAAGTTTCATTCTGTTTTAGGTTTTTTCCCCCAGCTTTCTTTTTTTTCTATTCTTTTAGTGTGTGTTAATAAAAGTATTTTTTTGTTCATTTTTAAGCTTAAGGCCCCTTTGTTTATTTTTCTCCTAATCTCTCCCTCCCAGAAAAATATTAACACTAAAACCCCTACATTAATTACTGTTTCCATCCGGTTTCATTAAATTAAAACCATTACAGTGATGCATTGTCCATGAGGCAGTATCACCTCAAGCTTTACAAGCTGATGTAATGTCAGCAAAAAAAGTAAACATTTCATTTAAAAAAAAAAAAAGAGGAAAAATTTTAAAAAACCAAGGAAATTTCATGGCCAGTTAAACATTTCACATGACTCTCTGTGGTACTGCTAATAGCAGTAATAATAGTTTTTAGGAAAAGAACCCCAAATCCATTACATTTATAGTATGAAACAAACTTTTAAGAATGTGGCTGTAAACTTGGGCGAATTTAAGATGCATCTCTGTGGAGAGCTTCTGTATTTCATTTTTATAAAATGGACATCTCTCATGCTCTCAGATTTAAATTGAGTAGTAATGAAAGAAAATAGAGTGTGTAGGAATGGAGGGACTGAATCCTTTTAAAAGCTGTGGTCACAGACTTTTTTTGTAATTCTTTTTAAATATAATAATTTCATTGGGAGGCTATTTCCTGTTAAAATTTAGCAATTCTGTGTCTGATCTACTGAACAACAAGACCTTAAAGGTCTTGAAATTTCTTTTAAATACCATTGTTCTTAAAGTGTATTGTGTTACGATGGAGGATTTTTCCAATAAACAAGAAAATAAAAGGCTTTTAGAAGTAGCTAGTCAGTATCTGTAAGGTTTTCAGTTGAGAAGAGTATACTTTCAGTTCTTTACCAGTGTGCTAAAAGATAAGTTCTTTCAGAATAGTCCTTATAAATCTGTGCAATTTTAGACACTAATGATGAGCAAAGACAGGAATGCTGTAGCAGATGCTTTTCAGAGCATAGTTCTATGAGGGATTACGGGGGGAGGGGGGCGGGGGCGGGGGGTGATAAAGTATTACCTCTTCTTTCTTAGTTTCTAATTCCCACAAAATGAGAAAACTCATATATTATACCTAAATAGCATTTCTTATTGCTACAATTAGAAAGACAATTCTGCAGAGGATGCACTGTGAGTCTCATATATATATTATGTTCTTGCTCTTCAGGAAAAAAACGGCCATTCAGTCTTTCTGGGAGAAGTAATTATTTGTCTTAGACATTTTCTCACACCTCTAGGCAAAATTTACTCAACACTTATAACCCTTATAACCTCTATTTATTGTACAGTTTTTTGGCTAAGAAGATTATAAGAAAATATTGAGTAGGTATTTTTTAATCTCTTTTCTATGCATGTCCTAGGTTACAATGTAAGATGTGCCCAAAGTATTCTATCACCATCTCCATGAGCTGGTGAAACTAGGTTGGGCGGTGTTTCCCTTGCCCCCTCCCTCCAGACTATCTTCTGTTAATGGCCCATCAATGCCCTGCTGCATGACTCATAGATAACTCCCTCCAGGAGCTATCTCTGTTTAATGGGCAATCAAGGACTCATTGCAAGACTGATAAAATGGTATCAGCCCATTGTGAGATGCTCTGCCCAGGGGGAGGAGCCAAGCATTCCAACTGGATATAATCTGGGATTTGGGTCAGCACAGGCAACCTTACCCACTGGATTCCCAGAGGACAAGAGCTACCAAACCTTTCTGCGGGAACACTGCTTCAACAAGACCACTTCATCTGGACGGCTACCACCACCACAGGGTATCAGGCTGTATTCTGACTCTGTCAGTGATCTTTTGTACTATTGCATGTGTTTTATTTTATTTTACTTTTTTTTTTTTTTCTCTCCTATTAAATTGTTTTTCTGACTTGGAGTCTCTCGCTAGTTTTGCTTTCAAGCCAGAACAATGCATTAATGATTACTTTAGTCTGCTTATTGGTAATTATTGTTTTAATTGAAAATTATTTTAAAACATTGTTTTAATTGAAAATTATTTTAAAACATCCATCATTCATGAAGTACAATAATTTGACAATGGAATTGATCAATGTAGTCTTAATGAGTGACAATGCCAGAGTAATTTTGTCCTGTGTTTGTATGTTCCATTAGCTGAAAAATTGATTAGTAAATTATTTTTCTGTAAGGCCTTATACCATATATAAAGAAGACAGCATTGCATTAGATTTATCCCTTAAAATTAAAAAAAAAAAAAAACCCAAACTTATTAAATAGTAATAATAATATATTATATATTAATATAATAAAATTATAATTATACATTAATAAATATATATTAATATATAAAATATAGCAGGAATGCAGGCACCCCCCCCAAAAAAAAAGGCTGAGAAGAAGCATCTTGAATTTTGAAAACCAAAAAAAGAAAACAAAATAGTTGTATACAGACTCACTTATGTATTGTCACACTTACGGTTTTAGTAACCGTATAGACTAATAAGGAGGTAGGGAAAGCTACTGGATTTAGAGGTAGGATTCTTAATGCTTGTAGGCTTCTTGTATAAGGGTGACTTGTTTATAAATGTTGGACCATGGATTATACACTATGAGATTCCAGCTGCAGGATAACCAGCTGAGAGCTGAAGATGATACAGGACTGTTTCTCTCAAGAGTTACTCAGAAAATGGCCATTTCTTCTTCACTGAAGGTTATGAGATCACATTATCCTTTATTCCTTTCTTTTGACATAACTACTCAGGAGTTTTCTTGTGATTCCAGATGGCATGTTCTTCTTTTGAAGTCGCTGCCTTTGACCAATAGCGTTTGATTATGTAAATGAGAATTCTTTACTTATCTTTGAACATTTTTTACCAGTCCAAGTAGCAGCAAATCTTAAAAAGCAGTGCTGATTCTTTTCTATTCTTAGCATTTCTCTTCCTGTGGCTCAAAGATCTGGGGAGAGACAACAGGGAAAACCCACAGATTTTAGTTATAAATTCCAGCATGTACATATGCCTGCAATACAAGCCTAAGCTACATAGTTTGAAGAAAACGACAGATATTAAAAATAGTAGCATATGCTATTTGTCAGAAATGTGCATTTTCACAGTCCCTTTTGACAATACTATGATTTGAGTGCTGATATAGCTGCCTTAGATCACAGCACTGCGTTCTGATATTACAGCTGTAGGTGGAAGGCATAGTTTTCTGTTTCATCCACAGCGAGGAGTCTGTTTCTTTAGTTATATTTTATTCCCATTCTCTTATTTGATGAGTTTTATGGCAGAATTTGGAAGGGAAAGGTATTCAAAAGGCTTGCAAATGAGTATTTAATTATAGATACTTAGAATCTCTTTAAAAATATAAAGGAAAATGTTTTAAGTGTGTGGTGGACAATAATTTATGAATATAAAATTAACATTCAATTTTAAATGTTAATTAAGTTTGTCATATAAGTTTACGACAACAGCAAATATGGAAAGTCTTCAGAGGGAACATTGCAAGATGATTTTAGTAAAACTTATTTCAAAGTTATTTGTAGCATTTAAAATATTTAGTAAATAAAACCATCATGAAGACCTGTGTTTCTGTTTCATTGGTTTGGGTTTTTTTGTATGCATTAAATGTCTTCCTTTTTTTTTTTTTTTTTTTTTTTTTTTTTTTTTTTTTTTTTTTTTTAAAAAACAACAACAACAACAACAACAACAACAACAACCACTATGGTATTCTTTTTGTAAATGTGTATGCTTCAGCAAAGTGTGCAAAATAGGTGAAAAGCAATTTGGAAAATCTAAATAGAGATCTTGTATACATGTGAGCAGGAACAAAAATGGGTCATGTCCTTTTATAGAGAGAATTTTTAATTTTCCTTTTCTTTTACAAGTCGATTTTAAACTGTAAACAATTTTAAAGGATTTTTACAACTGAAAATTGGGTAAAAAGCTTCTACCATGTCAGAGCAGAGCTCAAGAAATTGCAGTTTTTAAACAGATTTCTTGATTATGCTCTATGTGATTTTCAAAATAACTTTGAATATTTAAATATACAGAACATTAGGAATTTCACACTGAATAGTAGTATCTCAGGCCACTGCCATCATTCTTGCTGCCTGCTGTGTGATTGCAGATGACATCTTCTGTGCTGTAAAGTGGCTGGAAACGGTTATGCAACTAAAGCTAGATAAAGGAAATCATTGTTAAGGTCTCATTGAAAGCACTAGCTGAGTGATGAAGAATCTTGTCATTTCTCTCATTCGGTAAGGATGTTAGGGTAATAAAGAGATATCTTCTTTAAGATCAGAAACAGTAACAGAAAAAAGCTTCAATGATTTGGCTAATTCTCTATACTTTCAATGCTGCAGTTTGACATATCCCTCAAATTATGGGTACATTGAGATGTGCATATTCAACAGATAAAAAATTCTGTTCAAGATTTAGCTAAATGCTGTTTTTACGAACTGTATGTCTGAGAAAAAAGGCTTATTATAGTAAATACAAATATTACAAATTTATCTTAGAAATCCCATGGAATTTCACATGTATGTTTGTACTAGAAGGTTTTTACAATTATGTTTAATTTAATTGTTTAATCAGAATGAAGAAATACCCAATTGGAACTAAATATCAATTTTATAATTTTTTTCCATTTGATTGACATTGAAAAAGAAAGCTCACACACAAAAAATGCTTTTCAATGGCAAACACTATAAATTTTAAAAGCAAAAAGTATCTCTTCTATTAACTTGAGTCTTTGGTTTTTTTAATAGGCCTAATGATTTTTGGTAAAAATAATTCCATAATTTACACTTATAAGAAGTGGGAAATCATTACAGTGAGGTTAAATCTTGTTGATACCATGGATTAAAATAAGAGAGCTAAAAAATATTTCTTTTTAAGCTAAACTGTACATAGGTAAAGTTTATTGAGTAGCTACTGGAAAGATTGACAGCTACATCGTTTTAATGTTGATGACCAGTCCTCTAACGTGTTTTGTAAAGAACTAGACCTTTTAAGATAGGGACTAAGAGACTTACACTTGAAGCAGGTTCTCTAAGACCATTTGTCTCAAAACAGACAATAGTTCATTGTAATAGTAAATTGAAATATGATGGAACGATACTTTTAATGCAGCCTAATAACAAGGGTTAAAATAATCTCCTTAACCGAAAAAGTGGGTTATTAGTGTCTAAAATACTTGGACAAAATTTCTAGTTTCAAAAAAGAGTTCTCTCCCATACTTTTCCAAATTTTTCCAAGCATTTTAAGAAATAGATTTCTTTGTTAAAAAACAAACATTGAGGGTTTTGCCATCAGAGGAGGGCTGCATCATACTGGTTCTTTGAGAGCATCAGCAACTATCTGCTCTTTGGAGCAACAGGACAGGAGGGGAAAAACCCAAATGGCAGGGGAGGGCCCTTGCTAGCTGAGGCCCATCCTGCTGCCCCCAAGGAGATAAGGATGGCAGGCAGCAAGTTGGTGGTATAGTTCCGCTTGGAATCCATATCATCAGTTAGAGTCTTTTGGTGCACTGAAGGCCCTGGCTCTGGTTATGCAAAATAAGAGTAAAATTTTTTTCTCAATTATGCTAATTTACATCTTGATTTTATGGTTTTTTTTTTCTTCTGAAACATTTTTGGGTTTAGATTTTCAGAAGAAATTAGTATTAGCCATCTAAAACAGTATTTAAAAACTGAATAATCAAATGTTGCTTTTCTTTCATAAACCAAGATTGAAAAGAATAATTACTTTGTTTTGACAAGTGAACCAAAGAAGTATGACATAGAAGTCTTACAGGAATGCATGCATGAAAACTAGGCTGTCATGTTTACAAGGTGATTTTTTTCATTTGATGAATTTTTCAAGCAGTCACTAGTCTGTAAACTATACTGATATTTTTTCCAAGGAACACAAGCTTCTTTTGGCTGTCCTTTAATGAAAAGAGTTAGGATTAAATAGAAATACACTATTTTAATTGTACAGCTATTTTATGACAACTAACTCATTCCAAACTGTTAGTATTTTTTCAGTATATGTATATATATATAAAATCTATTCTACAGTTCATTTTACACCAATCATTAATTGTTCTACAAGACAGTTAAATAAAAGATGGGTTTGAGTTCTAGGTGTTGAATGGAGTTAAAATCACATTCTTTGTAAACCCTTTATAAGAGAAAAGGGAGTGTGACCGAGTCTATTGTGAGTAGTATCATATGTAAAAAAAGAGCTGAATTTTCAGTATTCCTTTTATCTCAGTTCTGTAAAGCGCTGTTTATATGCTTTCCATTTAACTTCTACTTTTAATTAGTGTCTTTAATTGCAGTAACATCTGTTAAGTTTTATATTAAAAGACTGACATCTCCTTAATGGTTTAGGAGATGTATATGGTTTACATTCTGGCTTTTTCACCAACAAGTGATTGAGTTTCAGCTACATCCCAAAATGTTGCAAGTGTTTGAATTATTTGCAAAGGGGTATTCTGTAGCTTCTGAGAATTTTTTAAAAAAAACCAACAACAATTTAATCACAAAATCTTTAATACTGGTGTGCTGTTAATTGAGATGTACGAGAGGACTTTTTTTTTTTTTTTTTTTTTTTCCCCCTAGCATTGCTTTGGAAGAGCAAAACCAGAAATGTGCATTTCTGCTACTTTTAAGTCTACACTTATGACCAAAACCAATCATCTTGACCTTGCATCTTAAATCTCTGATGTTCTTTTTAAACATGTTTTTTCTAGACAGTTCCCTTAGAAAAATTCAGTCTATTTTTCTAGTAGTGTCTCTAGATAATAACCAACACTGTAGTTGCTTTGTAAAAGAATATTGTTTACAGGAAAAATAATGTATTATTTTTTGTTGTCCATACTGCATGCATCTGAATATTATGTTTGTTCCTCATGTTGTTGGTGCAATATAGATAGTATTAAATACGACATACTAAATAGTAGACATGAAATATGCTGGTTATTAAGAAGGTTTCAGGTTTTGTGTAATATTTTTCTTTAATTTTGGTAGTAGGTCATCACTGATGGTAGAATCAATTTCATTTTTTCTCAAAAAGAGGATGCAGAAAAAAACAGAAAACAGGGAAAAAACCCCAACCCTACTAATACTTTGCCTCCGATATAAAGACACAGAGGTGTATTAGTTTGAATAGGCTGGTAGATTTGACCCGTGTTTAGCAAGATGAGTACAAAGCAACATGAATCTTGGTTTTTAGTCTGGCTTTTTATGTTTGCATGTATTTGCAATGATGTGCTGACTTTCCAGAAAGCAGTTACTCCTTGGACAGAAATTATAAGCATACAGAAAAGAAGCTTACTGTGTAATGTGTTTATTTTTAGTTTCCATTCATAGTATTGAGAATTTTCTTTCTAAGTCTTAAAAGAGAAAAAAACTACTGCTGTGATTAAAGCAACAGAACTGATTTCTTTAAACTAAAGAAATACAAGATACTATGAAACTTATCTCACCATTTGCTTTCCTGGTTTCCCTCTGTAGCAGACTATGCAGCAGTATAATAAGCTAATATTTATATTATTATATAATCGAATATCTCCAAAGAAAAAGATGTTGTATACTTTGGTACTTCTAGTCTGCATCTTTCCGTTATTTAACCATTTTGCTGTATTTGTTTTACAGATTCTAAAAATGGAGTGGGGAGGAGAGTATTCTTTTGATTCTTCCAATTTAGACTGTTTGTTAAATGTCCTCCCTGGAGAACTGGAATTTCAACAAATCCTTAGTGATCTTGATGAAAAAATAAAGAAGAACTCTTCCAGGTAAAGAGTATTTTATTTATATCCAAAATACTAGTGAAACTCATTGCATTTGGGAAGAAATGTGGCTTAACTTACCTTTATTTTCTAGTATTAGGTTAAAATTCTGAGAAATATTTCAGCAGTAATTTTATTTTAACCACTTGAGCATTTAAGAAATTTTTAATGCCATATAATTATTGTGCTATAGTCTTTCTCTCTATGCTATTTTAACAGTTGTATCGTCTTAATCTTAGGTTCTGTTGCAGTAGGTGTGATAGTAAAGGAAGAAAATTTGAATTCCCATGACAGTTGTATTTTCTACTACTATGAGATAGAATTTCCATCTAATGAGATAAATTTTTATTGACTAAAAGAACTACAGAATTTGACAAAAATCAAAATTTAAACTCACTACGTTTTTTATGCATTTCTAATGGAAGTAGAAAAATTAATTAATACATGTATATATTTTTTAATATGATCCATTGTTTTACTATTTCAGTTAAAACTTTTGTGCTGCAATTGCACATTTTCTTACTGCAATTTATAATATATATCTTTGACCACTTCCTTGTAACATACTGATTTCCAAAAATCAGTGTTATAGAAACAGTGGAGTACGAAAAAAGTTTATTGTTGATGCAGATTTTTTGCATGAATACAAAACAATCACCTTATTTGTGGCTTAACTCCTTAGTACCTTTGTAATACTTTCATCAGTGAAAGATGCTCTTAAGCACATAAAGTTTTTGTCCTTTTAAAAAGAATAAGTGTATAGTCAGAGATAGAACAAATGGCAGGCTTTTATATTATATTTTGAATAATTAATATAAAATAACAGTGGATCTTATAGAGAGTTGTATGATTTGAAAGAACCTCCTTCATGACAGTTCTTTTAAGATTGTATCATTTTATTGTAGCCCATGTTTGTCAGAGGTCTTTTTTCCCAAACAGCCAGCAAAATTACCATATTTTGCTGACACCTGACTTAGATAATTTCTCAATTATTGTCATAATGGTTATGCTGGGCTAGGAGGTTTTTTGGGGGGATTATTTCTATTACTCCTACCTCACATTTTAATTTAAAAACTTAGTGTTTACCAAAGTACTTGCAATATTAATAATCCCACGGTAGCAATGTTAGTGAAGATCTGGTAAATAGGCTGTTATGGACCACTGCATAATACAATTTCATGTTAGAGTTTTCCAGCTGTTGACATGAATGAAATGTAGATACTTACTTAGATATTCGTTGATGTCATAGCATAGTTAATTACACAGGTAATTAAGTTTCAAGTGTCTATGGTCTTGTATATCTGGAAAAAAAAAGCATCAGTGTTTTTAGCATAACTGTTGTCACCTCTTCAGCTACCAAATAAAAGTGATTTTGTTGTCATTTTGCAGAGATATCCTGAGAGTTAGGAAGATTATTCTCAAAGTGAACCTTTAGAATGAATGCTTCACTACTCTTTTTTTTTTTTTTTTTTTTTTTTTTTTTTTTTTTTAATGCGTGAAAAATGTATGCTGTATGTTGAGAAAACATCTGACTATGGGAAGGGAAGCCAGCTGTTCATTCTTTTAAGTGGTACTTTATAGACGCTTAACATTGTTACTTTTTACATTAACATCATCACAGTGGAAGTGTTTGTATGTCTTGAAGGAGGCTCATTGTCACTATCTTACCTCTCTAGACTTAAAAATTAAAAGGACCTTTCAGTACAAGTTTTGTAAGATCCAAATGATACTTTATTAAAGGAGAGCAGGAAACTGGATTAGGATGTGATACACAGCAATGCAGGTCAGGAAAAGTTTTGTATTTCTGTTGAATTGACACTTAAGCTAGCTGTAATCTTATTTTCACAAGGAAAATCAGGAAGTATCTCTGTAGTTACCAGGTGCCATTTTGCTCCTGAAGTATGTCAGTTTCAGAAATTGAGAGAGCTTAAAATAAGATGGACAGCAGCTGAAACTTTTAAATTAAAAAGAGTCCTTTTATTGCTAATATATTAGAGGTAGCCTAGAATGAAATAATTTTCAAGTTACCATTGATCTTCGTAAGTGGTATAAGAGCAGCTCTATGTGATACAGTGATACAGCTGAACTACAATCCATTTTGCATCAGATAGATTTATGCTTTTATTAGACCACAGAGAATGAACATAATAGTATACATCATATATATATTTAAAAATAAAATATTGTGTAAAAAATTATGAGGCAAGAGTGTATAAATCATTTGATTGCTCCTTTATTGCCTTCTAACTGAATAGGTTTTATAAAATTGTGTGACATGACAAATCAGATGTGGTTTTCAGCTGTTGAATTACCTTCAGTATTTTTGTGCTGTACCAATTCTATTTGGTGCTATAACAACTAAAAACGCCATCTGTGTGCAATTGTTTTATATGCGAATTTTAATGTACTAAGTGGTTTATTCACTGTTATGTAACAGAACTCTTACTACACTTGAATGTCAAGTTTATTTTTACAGCAGTTTATAGAAGCAGGTGAATATGAACTCTCAAAACTATCATCGTTGCTGGCCAGGTTTGGGTACAGGGGTAGTCTCAAGGTTATTCTCGAGTGTGAAGTTGTATTCATCAGATTGGCCTTTTGTCTTCATGTTTTCCTTTCACATTGACTTTTACTGCTTATCAAAACCGAGTATTTGGATTATTATTCCTGATTGTGGTTTAGAGCATACCGTTTCATTTGTGAGCAATCCACAGAACTAAACTTGCAGCTTATATTTAATACTTCTGAGCAGGAAATACAGTACAGATACCAAGGTTATAGTTCATAACTTCAAGTGATAGCTAAGCATGAGGTCTCTTTAGCAGTTGATTTTTATTTGTGCATTCAGCTTTTTCTTCAGTGAGTGTTGCCTTTTAGTTCCAATAAAGCAACAAGATTTTATGAGCCTGTAGGACAGCAGGAGATATTCTAGGTCTTCATCAACAGAAGAATTGCTTAGAATTCAACACAATTATTTAATAATAATTGTATCTCCACAGCACCCTGGAGGCTATAAATTTTCACAAATGCCTAATCTGACAAACTTTGTGTTGGTTTAACATAGCCTGGTTGCTTCTTTGGTGGGCACAGAGGTGGTTTCTGTGAGAAGCTACTAGAAGTTTCCACAATGTCCACCAGGGCCAATCTCTGATGGCTTTGAAGGGGGACATGCTGCTGGCTCAGTTAGAGGTTGGTAACGCCTCTGTGATGGCAACATTTAAGAAGAAAATCCACACAGGTGCAGTTTGTTCTTGGGTGGCGAGGCACCATTGCTGGGATCATCTCAGCACTGTATGTGCTTCCATGTGGCTGCCACCATCTCAGCACAGCCGGCAGCGAGCTTTGCCTGCCTGTCCACCCCTAGCTGTGCTGCAGGCGGAAGGGTGGGGGCAGCGACAGTGGCTTCTCCTCCTGTCACGGTGCCTGCCTCAGTGCCTCTTCCCTTCTCGCCTATGGGCTAGCTCAGTTGCACCACGACAGACGCTTGAGGGTTGGGGTTGCTAGCCGTGCCAGCTCCTTCCTCCCCATGGGGCCTTGTTTCCCCAACTCAGCAACAGACCTCGTTGTTACTGTGACGATGGCGACGAGAGAAAGCCAGACTCTCTGAGCAGGTTAAGGAAGCTTTATTAGGGGAAGCTCAGGACGGGACCTCCACACCTCTCAGCAGTTGCCCAGGAGAGCCCCAAACAAAAGCTTGACTGCTGCTTTTATTTGTGGGTGGTACAAAGGACTGTCCAATCAGTGTGAATAGGGTTGTAACAAGGGGTGTCAATCATAAACCAGGGGACCAATCCCAAGGAGGGAGAAGGGGATTTCCCGGGCACCAGCCTATCAGTCAGCGCCCTCCCTGGAACTTTCCAGACCCCAGGGAAGGGCCCCAGAGTGACAGACAGGGCGCCCGAGGGGGAGAGAGAGAGGATTGACAGGGACAGGTGAGGGGTAGGTGTGATTGACAACAGTTATGTAATAAACATCATAGGGGGAAACCACTGGGAAAACAGAGGTACATAGGATTGAACCATTACAGAAAACTATACAAATAATTTGAAACTTAATAAAACAAACTTTGCACTGCCACATCCTCCCTGGTGCCCTGCATGAAGAGAGGCGTTGAATGGCATCGACGCCATGACAGCTGAACCGCCTGCATGTTGGTGGCTGGGCTGTGTGGCCGGCTGCGGAAACACAGCAAGTGATTCCCCCTCACAGAACCTAGACTAAATCACCTTCTCAGTGCTGTGAGATCCTGCAGAAGTCTAAACTGGTGGAATCTATTGGCAGTGGTACTTAAGAGCAGTAGGCTTTTTTCGTAGTCAGAGAAAGAGCAGGAAGTGAGGACATGGGGAAAAAGACAACATGGCAGCACCAAGGTCAGTGAAAGGAAAGAGAGAGAGGAGGTGCTCCAAGCATTGAAGTCAAGATTTCTCCTTAAGCCATGGGGAGGTAAAATATCTCCCTGTAATCCATGAAGTCAATGGGAGGATGCAGAGATCCAGTCACAGCCTGTGGGAAAAGTGCCGGAGTGGGTGGATGCTAAAAAAAGCTGTAATCCAATGGGGGACCCAAACAGAGGGAGAGGGCCCTTGTTTCCAGAGACAGAGAAAAGAGGGCCCTTGCTTCCAAACTAGAGCAGCTTTTCCTGAAAGGACTACACCTCATGAACTAGTGACTCATGCCATGGCAGCTTTGGGAAAACTGTTTTGCCCGTGGGAGGGACTCAGGTTGGGCGAGACTGCTACTCATGAAATTGGAACCACGCTGGAGAAGTTTATGGAGAACTGTCCCGCTTGAGGAGGACTCCATGGCATATCAGAAGACAGACTCCTCTCTCTAAACAAACTGAGTAAAAATTTCAAGTGACAAGCTGACCAAACATCCCCATGCCCTGTCTCCCCTGCACTGCCAGTGAGAAGGAGAGAGGGGCTGGAGGAGAAAAGGTGTTTTAAAGGCTTATTTTACTCCTCATTATCCTCTTCTGACTCTGTTAGTAAGTTTACTTTATACCTTTAAGCTTGAGCCTGTTTTGCCCTTAGAGTGTTTTCTCCCAATCCTTAACTCATGAGCCCTTTGTTCCACTTTTCATGGGTGCCTGGCATGTTAACCAGTGTCAAACCATGACAAACTTCAACCCGACCTAATTAACAGTAGTTTAGTCATAAGGATTTTGAAGATGAGTTTTTTGAAGGCCTGCAATGAGGTCAATGCTACTATGTGCTTATAGCATTGCATCTTTCCCCCTCACTGTTTGATAAAAATTATGATCATTATTTGAGAACTAAGTTCTTTACCTTGTGAATCGTAGATCCAGAAAGTGTCTCAGTAAGGATGTTAGTATGACATGGTCCAGCTCTTGATCATAACATTGCTGATTTGCCAAGAAATGCTTACCAATATCAAAACTAGGCAACAAAGGGATGGAGTAGTTTCAAAAAGGATATTAAGTCAAGCTATCCCATTCCATTTTCCTGTGTCAAAACCGGTGTGTGCAAGGGCTTATGTGTTTTTAAACTGAGATTTGCTGCAGGAGTTGTCTTTCTGTTTTATTTTGAAGGAAATCTTGGCTTGTTATGCTCTGAAATTTTCAGGAAGCAGCTATGCCTCACATTCCTGTTAGTCAAGATCAAAATCTTGGCACCTCCAACCGAGATTCTAAGAGTGATTGAGGATTTGCTAGAATTTCAGGGCCAATTGTAGACGAAAAAAAATTATTACTTTATCAGTTTTACTTGGACCTAATATCTACTACAACTTGCAAAAACAATTTGACTCTTTTGGGTGAATGTAACTGGCTCATTGTACAAATATATTACTTTAGTGGTTACCTGAGAATTTGATGCCTGTAAAGCTATTAGAGCAACGTTACTAAAATCTTTGTCAGAATAGGAATTGTCTGATCACTTTACTGGACCAATTGCTAGGAATAAGTAAATAAACTGAGAAAGAAATGTATTTTTTTTTCCTGTGCAGACTGTGCTGTCTTTGTGCATAATCACAGGGGCTGTGTTAGTTTTTCAATATCAACTTGCTAGCTGAGCCGCACAGTTGCTCAGAAATTGGCTGTTTTATTGACACACGATTTCTTTACTCAAATATTCAGCAATTATCACTGTGTCAGTACCTTAGGTGGTTAATTAGCTGTCATCTACATCTGCAGAAACTGTAATCAGATCTTTGACTGCCCTGCGAAGTATCCCATTTCATTTCATACGAGCATATATGAGAAGATGGGTTTTGAACCCTTATTTGTCATTCTCATATTTTGGTCAATGGAGTTGAAAAACTCATGTTCTACTGAAATAAGTTACCAAAACAAAGCTTACATCTTGTGACTGAAATATCTCAAACCTTTAAAACAAGAGTGTCAATTAAAGGTGGTGAGCAGTGGTTAGATTAGAACTGACTAAACTTATATGGTTAAGCTACTGAGTAATTTTCTCTTGCTAAAGTGTAGCAAAGTCATCACCCTTCTATTTACTCTGGTTTCAATGACACAGTAACTTTACAGTTAGAGTGGATGTGTTTTGTAAGCAACTAAATTAGAGCTGTGCAGTAGTTTTCAAAGTCCTTTAACCAGGTGCTGTGTCTTTGGTTTTTACATTAGGGTTCAAGGTCAAGAGAAAGTTTAGGAATGAAAATGTCTATATGAATTATACTGCTAAAAGTGATCCTCCTTTTTTTTTTTTTTTTTTTTTTTTTTTTTTTTTTTTTTTTTTTTTTACTGCTCACAGTAGGTCATCTGATACACAGATTTCCAAATGATAAGACTTTTTTTTTTTTTTTTTTACAAATGTCCTATACCTCTAGCAGTCAAGTTTTTTTAATGAATAATAAGAGTAGTTTTATAACACTGCTTACATCTTCAACAGCAGTGAAAACAGTCTGTTTTAAAACAGTCTGTTCTGAATAAAAAACATGTAAACTGATTTTAAAGCTGTGTTTCCATGAATGTGAGGATCTTAGAAATAAGGAACATGAAGTTAAAAGATAATTTCATTTTACAGCTTAGCAGTTTAATTTAACCAATATCATTGTCATTTTATGGCTGCTCCCTATGCTAGATGAAATGAATTGAAATGTGCTTGTTAGAAATTGAAAGTAATTAGGAGATCATGCTTCAACTTACTCATAGTAATCTTAAGCAATGGAAAATTATATATGGAGATGGCAACCCTTATCCTGGTATTGTACTTTTCAATATAATGTGTGACATTGTATGATAGTATAATAGTATGATAGCGCTTACACTATCAGTTCCATTACAGTACTTTTTAAACTGTTTGTCCATTGATGAAGCCACTTAAAAGCATTTGCTCCAGATGATTAGGTTATTTGTAAAAGATATAATTAACTTAATAAATAAGAGCACAAAAGGGTTCTTACATTGAGATTGTCTATCTGCAGTGCAGGTATTTACCAAAAGTTTCTCCAGAAAAGCACTCCAGTGTGAACACAGACAATATAACACAACTTTGCTTTGGTTTGTTAAAGAACTGCCAACACTCTCACCTGTAAGAAGAAGGTATTTCAGTCAAATCATTTTCACTTCCATAATGGTATGGTGGTAGTACTAGCCACAAAAAAATACGTGCCCACAAAGGCTCATGGTGCTACTTGTGTAGGACCAAAGATTTGTTTCCTGAAAAATCAGTCAAAGTAAAAAAAACCAACCCCATACAATCATGACTGTTAGGTTTATTTGCTACAGGGAAAGGTAATTTTTTTTCTTTGAGATCTTACATTCCACTCCTTCCTTAGTAGCTTGGTGACGGGTTTTTTTCTGTTTGTCTCTTTTTTCTTTCTGTGTCCAAAAAAAAGTTGAGTCATCTGTTGTTGAGGACACAAAAAGAATGATACTCACACAGTTTGTAGTCAGGGCAAAAAGAGGGATGTTTATTTCTTGACTTTGATTTATATAGTTTCTGGACAATTACCAGGGATTGGAGAATGAGGCTGACACCTCTCCAACCCCACTGGTCAAACCATCAATTGTCTCTCCTCCAAGGAGGAATGTGAAAACATTATGTTACAATGAGTGAGAAACTCCACTACAAAAATGCAAACAATGAGAAGGCTAAATATCTCAGGGCAACAATCTATGTACAATTTGTTGTTGTTGTTGTTAAATTTGTATGTCCATAATATGTATATCATGTCAGTTGACATAATCTGTATTAATGCCTTGGCATGTTCAAAAAATTAGCTAATTTGCAGCTCTTATTGTAAACAAACAAACAAACAAACAAAAAACCCAACACTTGCACTTAATGAAAAAATATTTTTGGGAAAAAAGCAATTTAGCACTTTATATGGCAATTGCAAAATTGTGCATTAAGAATAAAATTAATTAAAAACATTAAACATATTTTTTGCATCAAAATTATATTTTTGTTTGCAGTTTCTGAAACTTTTGCAAAATTCTTTTCTAAACCAGGAAATCAAAGTCTCATTCCACCTACACCAGTATGAAATGATAAAGCTTTTGATACCAGCCTAGGTGGTGATAATTATTTTAATCATATTTAGCAGAAGTCTTAAAATGCTTGCTTTGATTATATAGATAGATAGATAGATAGATATAGATATAGATATATTTGTGTGGGTGTTTTTTTTGTTCTGGTTTTTTTTTTTTAAGGCAACCAAATTCCTAAATATTTAATTCATTATTCGTGTAATTCACGTTAAGGAGTAAGTAACTATAATTAACCATATTCTTGTATTACTGAGTGTTGACAAAATTCTTAGTAAGATGCAGCAGTGGTTGTGAAAACCTGTTTACCTACAGTATTCTGTGTGCTGTAAATAAACAGGATAAAAATATGCTTATTCAATCAAAACCAGCTTTAGTCCTAATTAAATGTTTATTTTGGAAGGATAAAAAGATGAAATAAAATGAACATAGTTATCATGATTTATACTTGTGGGGGACTTATGGAGCGGGGGATTGGCACTGAAATCTATCTATTTAATCCCCTTATCAGTATTGGGACCAATTACCAAAATGTCTGATCTTGAGAAGGCTGTAGCTTCTTCACAGCTTGTAGTTTATTAGCTTGCTCACAGATTCGTATGTCAAAGATAGCTGTAAAAATTCACTCATAATAGTAGTAGATTGGCAGAGATTTAACAACACCAGTGTCTTTTATGTTGCATAATGCTGTAATCTATTTGGGTATGTTTGAGATACATCAGTACATCACAATAAGAGCCTTCGATAGCGTCCCCAGGAGTCAAGGTATATGAGGAAGGCATTTACTTTCATAGTCCTGAGAACAGGTTTCACAAGCTAAAAAGATAATTTGACAATCTTTTGTCAAGTTTAGAATTGGAATTCATAGCTGGGCTATTAAACCTAGTTTTGCCTAGTTCTAAATTCTGTTTTTCTAACTGAGACTGTATAAAATACTGCTTTTGAAAAAAACTGTAGAAATCAGATACCGAAAAGGTGTTTTTGAAGGAAAATAAACAGAGTTAGATTGTTTTGAATTGTTTTGTTTTGTTTTCACCTAGGTGTCCACACAAATAGAAATAAAATAATTCCTGATGTTCAGTTGTTCTTGTGATATTTGCAACAGAAATCACTGTAATAACCTAAGAGACACATCTGGTTTCATAAAAAGAGTTATGAGAATGTTAAGGAGTGGATCATCTTGAAAACAAAGTTCATTTTCTTTCAAATATACTAATAACAAAACAAGAAAGAAAATATCTGCTTTTCCAGCACTAAACTGGCTCTAAAATTCTTTTGAATGTTTTCTGTGATGTCGATGGGTCTTTAACAAGTTACTAATATACGTTATGTTTTATGAAACAACTGCTGATTGCTAAAGGAGCAAAATGACACATTCACCTTTGAATTGTAATTGATTCAGTTTATAGTCCCCGCTTTAGATAACTAAGCAGCAAGGACCAGATATTAGGTTGGAATATCTTATTCATTAACTACTTTATTAAAAATAAGATTGTTGGAAAGTGAAGCTATACATAATCTTGCTGAGGATGGTACAGTCTGGCCTGAAGGGAAATTTTTTTAACTCTAGCACAACAGTACTTAATTGTTAATTCTGCAAATTCAGGTCTTATTTTGTGAGGATAGCTTAATCCATGAATAAGAAGAACTAGTGTTACCTTAATTTTAAGTGGTTTTTCTTTTTAAAATATGGTGTATATAAAATACTTTTGTCTTCTAATAATGAAGAAAAATCCTGTGATTTTTTTTTTCCATTTTTTTTAGCATAGAGAAGTGTCTTAAGGACCTGCAATCAGACGTAAATGAAATATGTACTGATGAAGTATTACAAAGCACAGCTGACTGCATTCAGTGGCTAAATAACTGCAATTTTAGTTCTCTCAGACCGTCTTCTACAGACCATGGAGAGCTGCTGGAGTTCCTTAAGACCCTGGTAAAAATTGTTTATTTAAGACTTTAATGTTGGCAGGTTGTATGATTGGAGGTGGGAGAGTCATGGGTGAGTTCAGTTAGTTTTCTCATTTCAGTCTTTACTGTTGTGAGGGTAGTTCATAAATTCTTGTCTCCAGCAGGGTGTTATGTTTCCTTTTGATCATGCTTTATATAGATAAACTTGGAAGAAAATATTTTCACAGATGCTACCATATGTTCACCACTGCTTGGATTGTTTTCTGGAACATGTTGGTAAAAAAACCATTGGAAGTTACTGTCTACACTGAGGCTGTTAGTGTTACTGCACGTTCTTCACTTGTATCAGTATGAATTTAATTCATCTAATGTGTATTGTTCTTTATGCATTATTTAATCATAAGCTTTCTACCTGCTATGTGGACAGTGGGGTAGGTGGTAGATGCCCCATCCCTGGAAATGTTCATGGCCAAGTTGTACTGGGCTCTGAGCAGCCTTATCTGGTTTAAGATGTCCCTGCTCATTGTAGGAGGATTGTACTAAACAAGCCTTAAAAAAAGTCTCTTCCAGTCCAAATGATTCTATGATTCTACACTTCCCAATGAGAAATGTGGGAGCTACATTCTTTGTTCTACCAGGTTATATAACTAGATGCAACCAGAAATCAGATTTCACTTCATTGAAAAGTACCATCATTTTAGAGAGTATTTTTATCCAAATTTTTTATTAAAAGTTTGCATTTGAATATGTGTGTGAAAATGGAATTGAATTGGCAAGATAAGTGATGGTTGATCCCTCAGTAAATTACGTTCTTTGAGTTTATATATAAACTGTATATGTGTCCTTCTGATATGATACATGTATGTGAGGTCAAAACAAATAAACAGTGTATCCAGTGTATCCAAAGAGTATCCAGTGATTACTCTTTGTCACTTCCATGTCATGGTTTAGTTGTAGACCATGAACAACTTTAGGCTAAGATTAGCTGTGATGGAAGAGGAAAACTGTAGAGAAGGGGAATGTTTTCTAGAGCACAACCTTCGTAAAATCAGCTCTTGGGTTTTTTTAACTCTTAGAGCTCTTGTTGCTATTCACCACTAATTCCACTGGATATTGAACTGTGTCAAATGAGGAAATAACTTTTAGAGACATCAGGTCTTTAATGTTCATATGGTGAAGAGTGATTTTGTTCTCTTCTGACAAAGATCATTATGGAGTGTTGCTCTTAATAATGATCCCACTGAAGAGTGTCAGATGTCAGAGACTGCTACATGTCATACTTGATCTAGATGAAATTAGAGAATCCCAGAAAAAGCTGACTGCAAAGTTCTTTCTTTCAGGAGTCTTTTATTATTCCTCTTAGTCCACTTAGATCGTTACTGAATTCCCTCAGAAGGTGGCATGGCACAGATGGCTTATTTGTGTCCATTCCCTGCTTACTTGTCTATTCAAGCAATATGCCTGAACACCAGATGGCGGCATTTGTTTGGAAAACACTAAAATGTCCCCATTTTACACAAAATGTGCTTTCTAGCTCTCCAGCTTCCCAGGACCTTACTAACTGCATGACAGTCTTGCTGTGAGGTGTAGTATCTAGTTAAGCCTTGGCTCTGTGGCAGGCTGCTAAACAGACAGCAAAGTGAAAAACCTGAAAGTCTCAATTCTGCAGTTTATCATGAAAACATTTTTGGAGCTCAGCAACTTTCACATCACTATTTCCAGATTTATGGCTTCTTAGATAATCCAGCCTGTTGTGTGGATAGGGTTACAGATGAAAAGTATGTCTATATCTCTAGTACTGACCATACTACAGTCTGTCTGTAAGAAGTTATATTCACAGTAGATAATCTTCAGTTCCATAAACAGGTCTGTTGTTTGGTTGGTTTTTTTCACTCTATTTTCACTAATATTCAGCATTAATGAGATAATTATGATCTGACCTTTCTTAAATTTATATCTCTACCCATTGAACTAATTAGATAATTTCTTATTGCATGCTTTTAATTAATTTTATATAATTAATATTCAGTAACAGGAACACTCTTTCTGCTTCAGGACAATATCACAATTCATTGTTATCCTTTATTATGTGTATTTATTTCGTAAGGATTTTTTTTTTAATCTTTTAAGCTTCTGATAAAATTGTACAAACTGTACAAAGTTCTTTTTTGGGCTTTGCCTGGGTTGCTTTATTTAGGTTTATTGTTGTTATTATCATGGATTTGTAAATTCTTATGAAAATATCAAGAATTTCTTCATGAAGCCCAAAAATGTTAATTACATGAAATTTTGTCATTCTGTGTACTGCCTTGTAACTCAATATTTAAAAGCTTAATATATGCACTAACACATTGTCATTAAAACCTGTTTCTGCTAAAATAATGGCAGATTCTTTTTTTAACCAAGCCTTCATCTTACTCATTTATTGATATGTTAGGTAGTTGTCCATACTAGACAGTAGTCCAGCTGGTAAACTGTAACTGATTTTCTGTATGTTATTATTGTCACTAACTTTTTGTGCTCAAAAGGGAACTTTTTATCCTTCTCTAAAACCTTTGGATATTAATTTTTATCTCTTTCTCTTGAAGAGTGTTGGCATCACCTTTTGCAATATGTTTATAAGTTAATTTTTAAATTAAAAAGCCTATATCAATATAGGTATGTGTGAAGACACTTGATAACACTTTTCAGAGCTTCAAAGTTCACTTCAGGTACTCTCTCTGAGAATCACTAAGTCTAAAATGGCATCTGCAAGCTCCTATTTTTAATGCTGAAATTTAAATTGCAAAGGGCTTGAAACAATCCTTAGATACATAAAAATAATGCAGTAGGGATTTGCTTGGAAGATCATTTGTATTCACCATTGAAGGCATCAGGTACGTGCACTGTTTTGACAGCTTCTCTTCCCTTGTACATTTCAGAATGTAGTATTTGAGCTTGGTTCGTAAAAAAACCCCAACATTTAAAGTCCATGAGTCTACTTGTCAAGAGAAAACCTTTCAACAGAGTAGTTAGTAATCAGGGTTTCAGTTAACACTTTGAAACACATTTTTCTTTGGGGACACTAAACTTCATAGAATAGTTCAGCAGATAATAAAAGAAAATTGAATCAGTATTATGTATATGCATTTTGATATGTATGATTTAAGATTTGAACCAGTTGCAGATATTTCTCTTACATGCACGTGCTTTTGTAGGGTGATATTCAACTGATAATTTTCTTTATTATTCTTTTCTGCTTGTAAGTAAGATTAATTAATAAGAATTATTTTGAAATAAGATCTAAAATGGAAGAAAAATAGGTAGTCTGTTATTTTAAGACTTTCTTTATAAGAGGCAATTGTGTTTCCAGTCTGTTATTCAGAATTAACTACTGTAGTGACAGTGTTTTTTGGTTGTTTTTTTTTTGGTTTTTTTTTTGTTTGTTTTTTTTTGGTTTTTTTTGGTGGTGTTTTGGTTTTTTTGGGTTTTTTTTGCTTTTTTTTTTTTTTTGTTTGTTTGTTTTTGGGTTTGTTTTTTTTTTTTAATTATCGTCAAGAAACTCTGGTCAGGGTAGAGGGCAACAGAAAGGTAAACCCTCTAAGGGATGTAACAGGTTAGAAACATCCAGAACAAAGAATAAGAGTTCTAAATTTAAAAATTTTTGTGACTCGAAAGCATAATTGTCTATTGATAGAATCTTGCTACAGCGGAAAAATTTAATATTTGGTATTCAGAACTGATAATTTGCAATACCAGACTCAAACTTGAATAATTTACCTTTCTTTCAAAATGGGAACAGAAAGAAAACTAATAATTTCCTCAAATACTGTAAATTAAATAAATCAGCAATGCTGAAGGTGGAAGACAGCAATGGTTTCTTTACCAGCCTTGCTTTATAGGATGGAGTATGACTTGGAGACTGTTCTGGTTTCCAGTGTCTAGTACAGGACTATGTTTTGGATTTTTGCTGAACACAGAGTTGGTAATACAGAGATTTTTTTTCTGTTATTGCTGAGCAGTGTTTACACAGAGTCTTTCCTGCTGTCCGTAGGGCCACACTGGTGAGAAAGCTGGGGTTGCATGGGAAGGTGGGAGGAGACAGAGTCAGGGCAGGTGACCCAAACTGACCAAAGGGATATTCCAGACCATATGGCATCAGGCTCAGTATATAAAGTGTGGGGAAGAAAGGAAACAGGTATGTCTGGAGTGATGACCTTTGTTTTCCCAAGTAACAGTAATGCGTTACTGTTGGGGCCCTGCTCTCCTGGAGATGTGTTACCCTGGAGTTTTTTGAGTTTTTTTAAAGCCTTCTACTTGTTCATAAGATATTTACTTTCTTTAGTTTCTGCACAATATTAAGAGCAGTTTTCGCTTTTCTCACACATGGGAACATAGACAAACCTTTTGTTTTTCATCCCCCGTCCTTTGTTTACATATTTCTAGCCTGAAAATAATTGTAACCAACAGCTAGTCTAACCGCTAGACTAAGAGGTGGTAACCCCAGAAGCCAATCCACAACCAAACCCACAAATGTATAAAATATAAGAAATAAACAGGCTAAGGAGCTCAGCCTTAGGCTCTTTCTCTGAGGAGCAACTCTACCCTACAAATCTCTTATCTCCATGTGATTACTTTGCATGCCGCGATCACAACTGGATCAGAAAGCTACGTGTTCAAATCACGTCGGGGTCACCAATTGTGAGGCTGAGCTCCTTAGCCTGTTTATTTCTTGTATTTTATACATTTGTGGGTTTGGTTGTGGATTGGCTTCTGGGGTTACCACCTCTTAGTCTAGTGGTTAGACTAGCTGTTGGTTACAATTATTTTCAGGCTAGAAATATGTAAACAAAGGACAGAGAATGAAAAACAAAAGGTTTGTCTATGTTCCCATGTGTGAGAAAAGCGAAAACTGCTCTTAATATTGTGCAGAAACTAAAGAAACTGACTTCATCTTATGAACAAGTAGAAGGCTTTAAAAAAACTCAAAAAACCCCCAAGGTGACAGAGATGGCTGAATACATGCCTGCCACTGGAAGCAGTGGATTAATTCCTTGTTTTGTTTTGCTTGTGTGCACTGCTTTTGCTCTCCCTGTTAAATTCTCTCTCTCTCAACCCATGAGTTTTATGCTTTTACCCTTCCAATTCTCTCCTCAGTCCTACTGGTACAGGAGTGAGTGGCTGCCTGGGGTTTGGTTGCTGGCTGAGGTGAAACTATGATAGACCCAGATAGAGGGCATGACTGCAATGAACCCCACTGAGGTGGTTTGCCACAATCCTTTTCTCTGGTGGAGAGAAGCAATGGGAGATGAAGGAGCAAGGGAGAGGGCTTCTAGATTCTTATCCACTTAATGCTGAAACTAAGGAAATCAACAATACCACTAATTCCACTCAATTTTCTTGTGGCAGTAGTATTGAGGTTTGACAAGAGGAGCTGCTGTTTGCTGCATGACCTCTTGAAGCTGAAGCAGCTTTAAGGTCAGAGATCCTAGCCCTGGACTGAGAAAGAGCTCTTCAGACTTGAATGAAGAAGGAAGAGCAGCTATGTGGTTTCACTTGCTTTGTTAACTGACTGCCTTCCCCTACCCATACAGCATAGATGTGTGTGGAGGTCACTAGTATATCAGTCTGCATCTTGGTTTGATAGGACACACAGCTTCTTATTCCTCTGTCCTGTGTGATCTAAGGCTCTTTAATTCTTAACAAGTTTTCAATTTTAGCTCTTTAAGGGAGTCCTGAAACCTTTTTTATGTTTGGAATGGTCTTTTTGATGATTGCCTGCTGAGCCATAGAAAGTGACCATTTTATAAATTCCATGCTTGCTTTTATGAGAAAAACCTGTCATCTGTGTAAATCTTAAGTAATTTTTTCATACAGTTTTCTTTATAAGATGCTTTGACAACAAAGCGCTGCTTTTTCCTTTGAACTGTGGTCTAGAATTGATTGAGAAAAGAGGTTGGGGATATAAAAAAGACGAGAAGATGAATGTGAGTTGTTGGCAAAGGTAGACAAGAAAATTAATTCACATATAAATCCTGTTTCCCACAGGTTTGATAATTTCTGTTGCTTAGATATCTTATTTGCTGTTGAGATAATTAGTATTGGAAACACATTTTTTACTCTACTATGGAGCTGTTCATTTAATGCACTGTAATTAACAAAAATTTCTAAAATATTTTCTGCTTTACCTTTGTTAGCAAAGCTTGCTGAAGAATGAGAAAAATCAAGAAGAAATGGTACTTCACTTCCTTCTGGATCTCTCTAGTCAGTGTGGAGTCTCATTTCCCTGTACCGCAAGCGGAACGTCTTTTGAGTTAACATCTTCCCTTCATACCATTCAGGATGATTCAGCTGCGGATGTGAAATCTCTTTGGGATGATGTGAGATTGCATCTTCGACAATTTTTAGTAAATAGACTGCAAAGTCAAGAAGAAACAAACACTAATGCTTTGCAACAACAAATGGAGTTTAAAACTCAGCGTGTACGGCAGCTTTTGTTTCTTTATCCCAAATCAGAAGTCTTAATGAAGTATCAAAATATGCAGAATAAACTGGTTAGTGATCTTCTACAGAACTGTATTTTGTCTAGTTGTGGTGAAACAAATTTTGATAAGGTGGTTAATGGTTACCAAAGTTCCATACCCAAATTGTGCACAATGATAAGAGAGGATTTGTATATACTAAGTGGAACTATTGGTCCATCTTCATCATTAAAGTTCATTAATGAAACTTACCTGGATACCATCACTGAAGAAATGACAGTTCTTCTTGAAAGACTTTGTGAGCTGCAGTTCAAAGAAAATGCTCTACACGTAGTTAAAGCAAACAAGATTTCAAAGAAGCATAGAGGAACAGTTCATGCTGTGGGTTAGTAGTCTTATTTTATGTTCTTTGTAGTTAGATATTATTTTAATTATGCTACTTTTTTAATATATAATTGATTATTTTCTCTGAAGAGAGAGATAGAAATTAGTAATTACAGGTTTATGTTTTAAACATATTACTGCAGTTGAATTCTAGACTGTGTCAGAATTCAACTGTGGTGCAAAAGTAAGAGAGAGTAACTCATGTAATTTAACAAAACCTGTTATAATCCACTGGATAACACTCTCATGTCATAGTAATTTTTTTTAGCCTGTTTTATTTCAGCTGCTGAAATATGTACTAGAACAAGAACTATTTAATCCAGATTTAAATAAACACAAACTCCTCAGTCTTCTATTCCTACTTCTTCTTTGTCAGACATTTAAAGGAGATTATAGGAAAGATAGTAACGTGTCCATGAAACAGATACTGATTCCCTCATCAGAGCTGTCCCAAAAGATTTTTATGCAGATTCTAATTCTCAAACAGAAACAAACAAACAAAAAACATTTACATTTTCTAGTCTTGTGGAAGTACAATAAGTTACAGTTAATACTACCTGGTCATTTTTTTCTTGTTTCAAGAAATGTCAAGTGGGAAAGGAATCTGTTATTGATGTACTATCTTCTAAATCTTCTTTTTTGCAGTTTTTAAGTCTGATATGCTAATTTCCAATGGGAAGAACCAGTGCTTTGGAAAAAATAGTGCAGAATATAAACTTCTGTAACATAATTGCACAATTGTATGTAATTGCTTTTTTCAATGCCGCGTTTGAGCACGCCTCTGTGCAGGAGTTGTTTGTTTAAAGCATAGCTTTCCATAGAGTGATTTGCCGAGAGAAAATATTAAAATTCTAGAATCACGTGAAAAATACAGAAACAGACGATCTTTGAATTGTGCAGCATAGAGAAAGGATGAGTGAGGTGATGATGTGTCAGGTCTATGCAGAAGAAAATTACACACTTCTGAGTTTTAAAGTCAGCATATGTACTAGTGTAAGTCAACAGAAGAAATGCAAAGATAATTTTTCAACAGAACTGAAATATGGAGGAATACTGGAACATGTGAAAGACAACGAAAAAGGCATCCAGTCAAATAAGTTCAAAAGATGAGAAGTTTAGTGTATATATTAGTGGAATGCAGTGTTAGTGGGAAACAATGAAAAGAAGTAGTGTTAGAGTACTTTGAGACATGAAATAACAAGTAATGTGTTTTTGAATTACATAGTAAGATGTGAGTCAGTCAAAGGATTCACTGACAAAAGAAAATTACCTGTACTGAACAAAAGTTTGTAACTTAATTTTTCTTTCAGTCTCTGAATAGCTCACAAAGATGGGTAAGTTCAGTTATCTCCATTTTACATCTAAAACATGGGGTTTAAAGTGATGACAAATATGTCTCTCTGAAAAATCGCACTTTAACTCTGTATTACAAGACGGAAGAACACAGTCATTTAGTTAACACAGTACTTCCTCTGCTTTTTTTTTTTTTTTTTTTTTTTGCCACAGGATGTGACTTTGCATGTTTTTGTGCCAGTACATCTATGAGTACAGATTTCCAGTACACATTTCTTTTGTATAGTCAAAAACACAGAGGAAGGTGAAAACAAAGTAAATCTTAGGACTTGCTTGAAACTTTAAATTATTTTCTGCCAATAATTAAAATATAATTTATGTACTTCATAAATATTAGACCAGATTTTAACTTTTATTGAAAATTCATTAAATTTCAGGTTTCAGATGCAGCAGCTGTCTCCTTAGCACCCATAAACTGTGTTTAGAATTGCTGTTCATTAATATCATTTAATTCTCAGGATTACTTTCTTCACAGGGGCTGTCACAGTCATGTCTTCATGCTATTTTACTTCAGGAAGTTAGTATGGGAAGTAGGTATTTATTTGCCTACTGATTTTCTACTATTCCTACTAGTTTTCTGCAGAAAACTGCTCTTACAGATTTCAGGCAGGGATACCATAAGGCACCAGTAGTGAAATCAGAAATCAGAATGCTAAAACAAAATATGATGTGAGAATTGTGAAGCTTTGAGTTTGATTTTTTTTTTTTTTTTTTTTTTTTTCATTTTCTGGACATGTCGTGGGCTATTATTTGGTATAATTCACCAACTCAAGCAAAAATTATCCTTGTATCATTACTAAAACAGTTATTACTGAGTAACTTATTTGTATATGTGCTTGTATGTAAAGAGTCTTTTTTGGAAAGAGATTCCTTTCCTATAAATATATGAATATACTACATTTATACCATATTAAGTTTTATAAAGGCTCTTTTTCCCCTTTAGAATTAAAATGCTCACAGGGCAGTTCACAGTGAAATGACTGTTTGGGAAATATTTTAAGGGGTTTGTAACAGTAGAAAAGTTTTGATGAGTGACATTTCCTGCTTGGAACTCAGTTCTGGTATTTTGTTGCCAATTTCTTAACATCAAGTGTCTTTTTTTTTGCTTGGAACTCATAAATTCTGGTACTTTTGTATGAAACTAAAGCTTTTAATTTCAAAAAGAAGAAATTATAAACTAGGAGGAATAAAATCATATGCACATAAACATGTATTTTGAGCTCACTTATACTTACATATTCCCAGCAAATTTGCTGAAGAGCTAACTTGAGATATGAATTTTGGGTTTTGCATATTTAACTTAAATTTTATTTCTCTACAATGTTTATGTGCATATGATTTTATTCCTCCTAGTTTATAATTTCTTCTTTTTGAAATTAAAAGCTTTAGTTTCATACTTGCTTTTATCCTTCTGTATAATTTACTTCACTTGGTTTGTGATCTCAATAGCAACTGTTACGGCCTACAACCAGTCTTCTATGATTTTTGTCTTTTTTATCAAAAATATACATAAAATAGTATTGATACTTGCTGGTTTAGCGACTGCATGCTTAAAAATACCCCAGCTACTCACATCTGGGATAATTTCAGCTCAATAATTTAAGTGTAATTCATCTCCCATTTATATCTGGAACTTAAAGAGTTTCAAAGTTGGATTAATGTAATTAATATTTATATATTTTCAACTTTTTTGATATTTCTGCACAAATAACAATTTTTTGCAGATAATTTGCAATATTTGTGCTGTAGTTACAATTGATTTTCTACCATGTTTTCTTGCCTATAGTCAACTATCTGTTATTTTACAAGTACGTGGGTGAAGGTTGAAATTGCTTTAGTCACTTCACTTGGTACTGTTCAGTCCTGAAAGTCCTGTTGCATCTTTCTTAAGTGCTGGGAAGGCATGTAATACAAAGTAGTCTATATGGATTACAGACGATAATATCCAGTATGACATCCTGCTTCTCCAGATCAAATTCATTATATTGTCCAAATCCTTGAACTGGTACGAGCAAGCTTTCAAATAAATGTGAAATGTGTTCCTAAGGGCCAAATGTTTAGGATTATGAAGTTTTAGAAGTTATTTGTCAGGTTTTGAAGTTATTTATCAGTTATTTGAAATTTTTCATAAATTTAAACTTCAGAGTATTTGAAGACCCACATAATTATGGTAGTGACCTTTAGACATTATAAAGACAAAAATAAGGAAGTTATATTAAAAACTGAAACTTCATCCTCCTTGCTTCCTTGCATATCCTCTTCTTGTTTTTTCTTACTTCAGGAGACCCACAATAACCTGCTCATCCCCTCCTTTGAACATCCTGGTTTTGTTTCCCTTTGTGCATGACCAGCAACTGCTGGTCTTTATGTGCTTCTGTTATATTGCTGCCTGCTCGGCATCGCTTTCTGTCTTCTATTTCTGATCTTTCTGTCCCATTGCAGAGTGCCTGGCAACATAACTTACAGGAACAGGGCTTTAGGGACCTATATAAATTAAGATATGGAAAGAATGGTAACTGTGTGCAAGATACCATTGCAACTGCTGACCCCTTGAGCTGCTCTGCACATATATTCACAGAACTGTCAGGGTTGGAAGGGACCTGAAAGATCATCTACTTCCAACTCCCCTGTCATGGTCACGAACACCTTTCTCTATACCAGGTTGCTCAAAGTCCCATCCAACCTGGCCTTGAAACTTCCAGGGACGGGACATCCTTGGCTTTTCTGGCCAACCTGTTCCAGGGCCTCATCACTCTCACAATCAAGAATTTCATCCTCACATGTAATCTAAAGCTACCCACTTTCAATTTGAAGCCATTTCCCCTTGTCCTGTCACTCCCTGCCCTAGTCTCCAGTTCTCTTGTAACCCCTTGAGGTACTAGAAGAGGGCTCTGTCTCCCTGGAGCCTTCTCTTCTCCATGCTGAACACCCTCAACTCTCCCAGCCTGTATTCAGATATGGTCAGGAATGGCACAATCTTCCCCATACCTTACACAGGTGGAGGAAGAAAACGTATGGTTTCCATCCATGAAAGATGGGAAAGTAACAGGTTTCAAGTATAACTATAGCACTTCTCTCTTATGCATACACAACTATCGCAGAATACATGATGACAACAGCAAAAATGTTACTACGTAGAGATTGAGTAAGAATGCAGATACAATCATTAGTTATTTTGCTTTCTATGTACCAGAGATTGCTTTTTTTTTTTTTTTTTTTAAATTATGAACCAGTCAGCATTGAGA
The DNA here is from genome assembly GCF_015227805.2 of Hirundo rustica. Taxonomy (NCBI): domain Eukaryota; kingdom Metazoa; phylum Chordata; class Aves; order Passeriformes; family Hirundinidae; genus Hirundo; species Hirundo rustica. The sequence goes on along the minus strand of NC_053488.1, from coordinate 55,243,629 downwards.
TATTCAATAGGTTTTTCACCTTTTTAAAATAATGGAACAAATAGTGTTAGTTGGAATTTAAAATACAAAGTTGAAATTTAAAACCAGTGGACATACAGATGTGATACAGATTTCTGCAGGTTTATTGTCTTCCTTTGGAAGCCTTTAAAATTTTGACAGGCATAACAAGATCCCATTACTCAGGGGAAACAAAATATCCTTAAATTTAATATGAGAAATAATATGTTTTATAGCTTCCTTGTCACATATTACTTACTTCTTATCCTTGCAAGTATTGTGTTTGATTTCTTCAGCACAGTTATATTAAATGAAAATATGAGTAGTACTGAGGAGAAAATAAAACCGTCTGTTTGAACATGCAGAGTTGAAGTTTTAATAAAATGGAAGTACACTTTAAAGGCCATATGAACATAATATCCCTAGGACCACAAATGTGTTTCTATTGCAAGAATGACATTTTCATAAAGATTACAAAAGCATTAAGCTTGTTACTTTGTAAGCATAAAATAGGGTGAAAGATAACAGTATCTAAGTTACTGAAATGTCAGGTGAATTGACATAATTACAAAGTGAGTAGTGTGCCTGCAAACCTTCCATCTTTTTAGAGCAGTTGCTTGAAATTGCTTGTTAAGCCCAAATTATGAAGATAGGCAGTGAAATCTCCTTACTTACTCTTTGTCATCTTTAAAATAGGCCTAATCCAGAATTTTATTATCTTGTTATTTACTTACTAAACTTTGCTTTTCAATTTATTTAAATATTTTTAAACACGAAATTCTTGGTGATGTTTTTGTTTATATTTTTAATACTGTTGTGTCTTAATGAAGTTCTTCCACTTCATCTTTTTAAACAGGAATTCAAATCTATTCTCAGAATTCTGCAGAGATTGAAAGGAACGTGGTTTACTTCTTGGTAATTTTTTTGTTTGGGGTTTGTTTGTTGTGGGTTTTGTTTGTTTGTTTGGTTGGTTTTTGTTTTTTTGTTTTTTGTTTTTTGTTTTTTGTTTTTGTTTCAAAAATGTTTTTACAATTAGTGAACACCAGCTAATTACCTTCCTTTGTCTTTTAACAGCATCCCTGCATTTTCTTCCTCAGGATGAAGAGAACATTTAACTCACTGTGCTCCCTAATCATTGCATTCTCCTTCCAAGTGTAAAAGATTAAAACTGATTTACTCTATAGTCAGATAGTTTGTGAATGTTCAGAAGTCAATTTGACATTTATATACTGTCGTTTTCTCTTTAATAATAAAAAGTGACATAATCTGAGGGACAATTATGATGAAAGTCTCTCTTTTACTTCAGAATATGGGCCTGCCTGAAAAAGACTGTGTAGTACTATGGCAGATAAGAGAACACTTAAAAATGTCTTTAAAATATGGTTCTGAAGAATTGATTCAAAGACAGTTGTTACAGGAGTCTTTTGCATCTACCATCATTAATTGCAAGTTAACGAGATGGTCATGACTGATTTTTGTCAAGACAGAGAACCTCTTCTGTCATAAAAATGGTACAGTAAAAAGTCAAAATTATTTTAGTGACAATAGTTTGTTTTGAAAAATAATATAGGTGATTAAATCAGGGGGGAGTGTCATGCACACAAGATGATTGTAACATGCTAAATCAGAATATTAATGTCCTTTTCACTGAGGCTTAGTCTTACAATTTTTAAAAACCCCTCTATTGTCAATCAAGGGGCCACTGTGTTTACTGAGTTTTTGAAAAACAAAGCTTTCAGTCATTTTATAGTACTTTTCACTACATTTACTGAACAGAGCAAGGCAATGGATATATTCTGGTCTATCTGACCTAGAGAGAATAAGGGTGGTTAAAACCCAGTAAAATTTAAAAACTTCTAAATTAGAAATCTAGTATGTATTGCCCATAAATATTGTGGACTGTCTGAAATTAGATCAGTTACTGGTCTCAGGTTTTCCGGGAGAGTTTACTTTGCCTCAGTAGATTCACACACTGATCATCTTCTGGCTATGAAACAGACCTTTGTACACTGGCACAAGGGCCAGTGTACTGATTTTCTGTTCATGTGCTGGGAAATTCCAACAGTTTCTGTAACACAGAAATTACATGTTTTGTTGTGCACCATACTATCAGCTCATGTGTGAAGTGTTTTAATTGTGTACGCTCAGAGAGTGGGAACTTGTATCTTTACTGACATGTGATTAATTCTTCTTTTGTATATTAGTCTTTCTACAAAATGTTTGTTTAAAAATTACAAATTTTGAAAATTTTCTCTTGAAGTTTTTAAATGGCAGTGTCTGCCCTCTTTTTTATGTGCCTAGATTTATTTTTGATGTTTATATTCCTTGGAAAAGTAATCATGAGAACTTTGCGGGACTTTGCTTAACTAGGGTTTAGAAATACAAGGGCACAGGAAACAAAAATAAGAGTATTTGCTCCAGCTGTATTTTATCTTATTTGAACAAATTAGAACTGGCTCTGTTATATCTTGGAGCAAGAGAAGCAGAAGTGACACAGATATTTAAATCTGATTTTTTAAGGAAATACATAGTATCTAATATCATGCATATTCCTTCTTACAGAAGAGAATGATCAACATGTGGTTGAAGGTTCCTGACAATCTGAGTGGAGTAGTTCCAATGTAATGAACCAGTCTGTGAGAGACCCAACCTGTGAATGTAGATGCAGAAGCATTGAAATTCAGGAAGCAGACATTTTTACATTTGCAGGCATTAAAGAAATGTAAAGCCAGATTAAAATAAATATGTTGATTACTGTGTTTTCAAATATACATTAGAATTGTCTTTTATCAGCCAAGTGTTATAAAATTGGATGCAGGGAAACATATGCAAGTCCTATCAAAGTTAGAATTCATGAGAAAGTTTGACAGACCTGGCAATCCTTAATTTCTCTTTCAGCAAAGACTGAAGAAGATCAACTTTTAGAGTTCTTCAAGGACTCCAGTTTCAATGTAGTTGCTATTTTCAGTTTTTTTTCAGGAGGCTTTCTTAATTTTTATGCTCTCTTAAAGCGTTCTACATTGGTGTTTTCTGTGGTGAGTGTGAAGACTTCAGGGAATGCGATAACTCTGTCAGCCCACAGTGTAGGCAAGAAAAATAAAAAAATGAGTGTGGAATCAGTTTATGTCATTGGCAAATATTGCTTCAGATCTCTGAGAAATATTACTAAGAGCATAATTTTGTCATAGGATAGTTCTTGCAGTTTTCGAAAAGAACTTTTTGGTAATAGCTACTACTTCAGAAGAAATTATTAATTGTAGAATAGTACCTAAAATCTCACACTTAACTGCTAGAAGCAACTGCAACTATTGTCTGTCTACAAGTTTTAAAGTCATTTTAGTTGAAGGGATGTTTTAAAAATGTCTGCAATTTCAGTATTTTGATAATTAGCAAAAATATTACTGGATATCAGATGCTAAATTCCTTAAATAGACCAATCAATTAATTAGTTCTAATTCAGAAACTAAGTAATTCATTTACATTTGAATTGTTTAAAGTGTCACTGTCTACCAGGAATTGAAGTGTACGATAGGAATGTCTTGTAATTTATTAGAGGCTATGCATGTTTTTGAGAATTAAGGAGGAGGTCGAGTATCTGGTTTCAGAGCAAACTGAGGTAAGTATTTGTGCATAAAGTAATTTTCTTGAACATGATTACAAGGCACTTCATCTTCAGAATGCTTGAGAAAGTCTCTGTAGTTTCTTCCTCAGGGTTGTAAAGGGGCTGTATGCTATCAAGGAGTCAGATTTGTGAGATCATTTGTTTAAGATGATACCATAAATTTGAAGTCAGAGTGTGATTTGATGTTCTTGTTCTCCATCCTGTGCTTCCAGCACTGATCTATCCTTTCATTCATCAGTTGGTCAGTAAACATGATTTACAATTAAAGATTTCATATTGGCAGACCTACCCATGCGATGTTGACAAAGGACTTTAGGATTTGGTAGCAAGCATCTAGCAACTGGACATGGAATCAGCCTTCACTATGAGGTCAAAACTGATCTCATTTTACTGGGAAGGCATTATGGAACAGATTTGAATGAATTTTAATCAATAAAAAATTAGTTAATAATTTTAAATTTTAATCAGTTTTATGTGTAGTGAATCTCTTTCAAAAAATTAGTGTAGTTTTCGCTGGGGTTGTTTAACAGCTGGCAGTGACATCTCTGTGACAGACACACTCAATTAAATATATGTAAATTTATTCATGCTTATCATGTTTATACATAAGTGAGATCCCTTACTTCACTGCGTGTTTTTTGCCACATGTACAGTATGGATGGATAGTATAAGCATTTATAAGTCATGTGGTAATGGAGATGTCTAATAAGAAAATATTTACCATTTTTAGATATGTGACCTTTTTTTTTAAAGGGACAAAAATTGCCAAGGTGTTGTTTCTTTGTGAAGGCTACTTTACCAGATTATCCTGGAACTCCTGGGTCTCACTGCACATAACAGGAAGCTGAAAAGCAAGATAAGTGTTTAAAATACCTTAACCACTCAGATAACAGTTTACATCCCTAATAGTTCTTTCTAGGTCTGTCAGTTTCAATCAGCAGAGAGCACATGTGATCAGTATATCTGATAAACTTGTCAATGCCTTTTTAAAGCAGGATTTCCCAATCTATTCCATTCAACTCTACTCTCTCCTTTCCTTTTTCACCATTTCAAGTAGAATCCTGATAAGACAGAGATACAAGCAGCTGTGTGTAGCTAGCTCAGGCTACAACTAATTTGTGGAGAAAAAAATTAAATCAGGAGGTAAATTATTTCATGATTGCTCATTCCCAACAGAGCTGGGCATCATTCGGAAGAAAATATCAAATAATTGGTTTCAGACCATGTCAGACACATGCAATTCCCTTCTCTAATGGCTATGTGAGGTAGGACTAGGCCTCAGGGGTCACCAAAGAACTGAAAATAGCTTAGTGCCAGGCACAGCAATAGAGAGACAGAGCGCATAGGAAATGAAGTGGCAATAAATGCAATCTATAGGGGAAATGTGCTTCACTTGGAATTTAATGTATTGGCTTAGAATCTGGCAGGAAGCCATGCAACAATTGTTTACATTTCTGTCAGCATCTGCATCTGTTCTGCTTTGTAAATGGCACTTATCTTTGAGTGAGTAAATGGTGGAATCAATAACAACTGTTAAGGGATTTCCTTTTTTTATATTCCATAAAAAATTCACGCTACAAACAATGTAGCCTCAGATTAATAAGAAACAGATATTAACAGGGTCAAAAGGATTTGTTTAGGAACATTTTATATCTTCTTGGGTTTGCAGTAATTGTATCCATGTGACTTGAATGTATCTTGTAACATATACAAATTAAACTGTTAAAAAAATGCTAGCTTGCAGTAATGAAGATGATTTTTATAATTATCATAAGTACTGTGTATAGAAAACTGCTGGCACTGTTTGTAATAATTTAGTTCTGTGTAATACCGTGTATTACATCTGCTATGCAGAAATACTAAGTTGCTTTTTACAGTATAAGCAAATTAATGATTATATGCAGTAATACCAATTATTTAAACCTAGCAGTTGCATTAAAAAATGTATACCAACACTCAGATTGAGAAAACTGTGAGCAGATGTCCATAAAAATGGAATATATCTTTACTTAATGCAAATGAAAGACTAATGCAACTTATATACAAGCTCTGTTTAGGAGATAGTGTGCAGATGAATGCTGTCATAAATGCAAGATTATTATAATAGTTATAGCATCGCTTAAAAGTTAATATCACTGAGACCTGAGGAACACATTATTGTTAATGGAATTTATGTACGTAACTTCCTGTGCACCACTTTGAAAATATACCTCTTGGAATACCTGTATACACTGTGACTGTCAGCAGCTGAGTTTCTTTTGCTTTATTAGGCTATTTCTTTTTGGATTTAGCAAAATGGTAATTCCATTTATTATGTATGCAGGTTGTAGTTAGAGTGTAAATTTAATATTGCACTTCTTTTTTTATTATCTTCCTTATATAACATTATTGAATGAAATCTGACATTGCCTTGCATCTGTAGTAGAACAATATTGTAGATCTATCTTACATGAAGTCAAGCCTTAGAAGTGGGGACAGATGAATTATATTTAATGTATTGTGTATTGGGAAGTTATTTTATACTATAATTGTATAATTGTATAATTGTATATTTTAATATACAATTAATTTTAATATACTATTTAATATACAATTGTATATTGTATAATTGTATTTTATACTATAATTTAGACCCTTGGTTCCGGCTGAGGGAGAAATCCCCACCGTAATCATTGAAGAAAACAGTCATCAGGTTGCTTTCCAAGGATTCTACATGAGTCTCAGAAGTAGTTTAGCCATGTGGCTCTGTAGAGTGAACAGTAAAGGATAATTACTCTGAGAGCAACACTCATAATGTAGTTTTTCTTTAACGTTTAGAGCCAGCTCACCTCTGATGCAGGTATTTCTATGGCACATTTTATTTACCGTGTCACATGCCTGGATTAATTGAAATGATCAAAACTAGGCATTCAGTTTTTGAGATGTTGTAAATTCAAATTTTTTCAAAGCATTTGAGGTGCTACATTCATTTAAAAAAAAATTAAGAGAAAATAATAACAAAAGTTACATTTAGCTTATGGGTCCCATTCATACATGTTTTCTTATACCTTTTGAGATTTTAAGTGCCTCCAGGCTATAACAAAGGGAGTTGGAACACTTTTTTAAATGGTTTCAAGAGATACAGCTTTGAGGAAAGTATCACTTTTGAAACTTGCTATAAAATCACAAGTTAGCAGATATACACAGGTCATCTAGATCTAGCTCAGCCCTATTTCTGATATGTCTTCCTTTTCAGAGTGGAGGAAAAACCTTTAAAAGTGCTAAGATAAAGGCAAATACCTTGCTGCTGAATTTAAATATTTAGGAGAAGGTCAGGTATGATAATCAAGTGCTTTATAGAATGCCTTTCACTTTATGTTGCTTGAAAAATGCTTTAATTAACTTATTAGCTGTCTTAGAATTCATATGAGCACCTCTCAACTTCATCACTGCTGAAGTGAAATGCTATGATACCATCTGTCCAGCTACATCCAGCCAAATGGTCTCTGGTAAAATGGACAGCTTTATTCTTCAACAAGGGTGGCATGTCCTTCAGATCTTAGGAAAAATTCTTCAGTTTCAATACATTCTGCTAAAATAAAAGGCCAAACCTGAAAATAGTACCCCTAGTTTCTCCAGTGCATCAGCTGCCTTGGCACCAGCACAAATTGCACAACTTGATAGACATCCAGTATTAGTTTTATTTGCGCCTTCTTTTTCTATAGGAAAAGCTCTTTAAAAGTAACCTTGTTTGGGTTGACAGATTTCTGGTGCCTGTATTTTCTATAGTTGGGGTAGTAAATCAGCATGCCTGAAGAAATTAAATATCCTTTAGGGCCCCTCTGCCTCTATGTGGTAGGAACTCAAGAGTATAGATGGTCTAAATCTAGAGATGTTTATAGCATGAAAGTTTTGAGCTTATTCCTTTGCTTCATTCCAGTTTTGTGTAATAAACCATCAAGATTTATTTACTTGCTACAAATAAATGCAGTGCAGGTTCAAGTTAATTCAGGTATTTTTTTTTTCTTCTCCCTCCTATTCCCCAGAAAGGAGTGCAGTCTAGATAGCAGAAACCTCAAGCACTCTCTTTTTTCCTCTTAGCAAAATAGTTGTGCTGCCTTTGTCTTCCGTGAAGCAGAAAGGGAGTTTCCCAGTTTTTCTGAAGTGTTTGTCAGAGAACTCAAGTTCCTTATGAGCTATGCAACAAAGCCTTCTGTGCACTAGTGATCCTGAAGGCCCTGACCAGCCTTTTTAGGGACCACCTCTGCAGCCTGCCCAGAAGATCTATTTCAGCTGCACCTGGGTCCTCAGTCCTGCTTGAACTACATCATGGGTGTCCTGATGTTCATCTGCCTCAGAGCTGTGGACCCCATTGATTCAGTTTTCCCGCCTTGAGCTTGAACTTGCCATATCAACATGGTTCCATTGAGTGTTCACTGAACTGTGCCTGACTTATGGTTACCTTCACCAGACCAGATTCAGACTCAAAAGGCTGAATTAGCTTCCTGACTTGACCTCAGGTTTATGTCATCACCATAAACTTGGTCGATCATCTGGATTCTTGGTTGAAACTTATAATCTCAGGGTCTGCCTTGCTTGGGATCTGCAGCGTGGGGTGCTGACTGGCAAGGAGCCTGTCCTGCTGGCCATATTATTATGCTTGACTCCCTGTTCCTCAAATAACAGCCAGACTTCAGTGGTCCCTGCCACTGTACTTGGTTTGATTCTTTTCTCTTGTAGCTAATGATAGCTCATTTTCCTGACTTAGGGTATTTCTGCTAGCAGATTCAGCCTCCAGGGCAGTGTGGGAATCATCAGCATGGGCATTGGTTTTGTACAGCAGTATTATGTGTGATTCTTGTTTTGCAGAGATGGAAGCCTGGAGCTATGTTCAGGAGCTCAGAACCTTTTCTTACTTCTCTGTGTTTGCTAAAGTCCTGATCTCAAATTTTTTTGAGCAATATTTGCAAAATCAGCTCATTGGCACATTGACAAAGGCTGTAGAATGCACTTTACCCCTCCATAGCCTCTGTAGTAGTCTTTCTGTCTGTTTTCAGAAATTATTCCCTCTAGGTATTGCTTTAGCAGGAAACCAACATGTCCTGTTGTTAGGAGGTGCTATAGAGGTCCTGCTGATGTTTGTCTGTATCCAAAGATCCTGCTGCAGTTATTTCCTTGTACAAGGACTACATGAATTAAAGTCAGCCATGCAGAAAAAATCAAATTTAGAAAAATGATAGCAGTAAATTGCAGGTGGTTCAGGAAGAAAATTGGTTTGTATCATGTAACTTTCTCCATATCCTTTCTGTGCTGAAATCAGGGCTCCCTGGTTGATGTGACGTGATTATATGTTATGAGTGCATGTGTTAACCTTTCAAAATAAAATGTTCCGTTTCTTCTTTTAAATACCAAATGCTTATAGTTATAATACTTGCTGATATTTGCTCAGTGACAGTCTCACTTGTTTTCAAACCCCACATATTTAAAGTTGCGGAGTGTTAGATTGATGTTTCTTTCATTCAAATGTCATATTCATCAACTGTATTGTGCTAGCAGATTGTTAAACAGACAAGGTGACTTGAAGAGTGACAAGTGATGTGATGTCCCAAACCATTAAAATACAGTAATGCTGTGGGTTTTTTCCCTTTCGGCTTTTGCAACACAGTGGGTTTTCTGTAAAACACAGGTGAGAGCATTTCTGAGTAGATCCATTGCGTGGAAAAAAAGCCTAGTTAAGGAATGACGAAACCTGGAATTCAATTGGAACCTCACAGATAATTGAGAAGTGCTGATGTCATAGGAAAAAATAATGTAACGGTATTTTATAATGAGAAAAAGATACATTATGTTAAAAGAAAAATTAAATTGCTTGATATATTATACTGTCTTACATAATCAATTTTGCAGGATCATGTTTTTTTCAGCTGTAATAAAGGCTGTTTTATAATTTTACTTGAACAGCTTCCCAGGAATACCACAGGAAAGGACGGAACTTCTGCTTAACCTTGTATCAACTCAAATGTCTTTCTCAACTTATCAAACTCTTTTTATTAATGGAGGAAAAAGTTGAAGAGCTCTCTGCAGAAATTCTGCTGCTGCCTTCATTTTCAGAGAGAAATAAGAATGTTCAAGGTAATGAATGATTATCTTGATTTATTGGTTTACTTTGTGCAAAAGAATAATTTTATACTATTTTCAACATTAATTACCTAATTTATGTCATCATATTTTTCAAATAAATGTGTTACCATATCCACTGAAAAAACTTTTGAAATGTGTGGATTTACATTTGAGCACAATGACTTGTAGAAAAGAACTGATTGCTGTGTATAAAAGATGTGACTTCCTAACTGTAGATATTGATGGACAGCCATGATGAAAAACTGTCTAACACTGTAACAAGATATCTCCTCTTGGGTTCTCTATAAAATCCTGTGTCTTACATAGGACACAATCATACTTGCAGTCTGAATTCTCTGAAAGTGGCTTTTTCTGAGCTTGTCCTTGAAGCTGCCTTTTTCGAGAGAGAAAAGTACTGACTTTAATATCAGTTTAGTTGATCTTAGTGTACATGAAACTACCTGCTTAAGGATATAATCCTTGTTTAACCTATATTTCTCACTCTTACTCATATGTACTATGTTTACTAGCATGCTTATCCCACTGGCTTCAGCAGCTGTGTTACAGAAGGCGGCTCTACATCAAAATAGAATGATCAAGCCTCAGGTTTGCATTTGCTATAGGTTCCAAGCTCCCCGTTTTTTTCATCTAATTGTGTTCAGGAAAATCTGGTATTGTGAAAATTAAGCTGAATAACACCTTCCAGGAATATGCTCATAAATGTTCTTCTAGTCTGCTGCTTTTGCCAGTAGAGACTCCAAGTCACGAGAGAGAAGTGGTTTCAAGAGCTTTGATTCTATTGCAGGAAAAAGATCAGAGCAGAAATGAGGCCAGGCTGCTCAGGGAGAGAGGATCGGTGAAGTTAAATGTTCACTATCTCTAGAGTCAAGCTGCAAACTGAGGGTAAAGGGTTTTTGGGAATTATGTACTCTCAGAATACTAAATTGACAAAAATAAAAATATTAAATAAGAAGGGTTCCAAAGCACACACTTTGTTGATGTACTCTTCACCTTTAATATTGACAGTCCAAAATAAAGAAATACAGGTTAACCTGTATATTTTTAGAATATACGTCAAAGCTCTAATAAAATAGTCATTTGAATTCCATTTTTTTCTACTGACTTCAATGTATTTCTGCCTCCTTTAGTCACTCAGTTTTACTTATTCTCAAGAAATGCTAAGCTACTATACATTATGATTTATGTTTTATGGCCTTGATTCTAAAAAGAGGTGTTAGGATAAACTTGTAGAGTTTTCCTCATGTGTTGGACAGTGTATTAGTTCAGTAAGGGCAATGGTAAATGTACTTTTTATTACTGTATTATGTGAGAATGTGTAAAAAAAATTCAAAAAGTCTTGAATGGGAAATTTATTTGATATTTGTGTGACTGTATTCTAAGGCATATGGCCTCCAGTAATTCAGGGAACTTAAAGATTTCAACATTAGCAAGAAATATTTTACTTTCCAGGAAGTAAAAATTATCCTGCAGGCATTTTTCCAAGCTTAATTACATCCAGAACTATTTCTCCAAAGACTGTTTAGCCACCTTCTTTGAGAAATATTCTTTCAGACTAACCGTGTCTATAGCAAGTTGGTTCTGAATTGGTACCTCTACTTAATCAAATCTGAATGGCAAATATTATTAGATCTTGTAGGAGGCAGTCCTGTGGGTAGAAGGTACATTCTAAAAAAATAATAGAATTCATTTTACCGCGGAAAACAAGTGAGGGTAAAAGTTTTTCAGGTGATTTTAGTGAAGTCTTCAGACATACTTTTGGTTTTAGAGTTGCTGTTCTGATCAGGTGGTTATATTCACAAAACTCTGCTCAGTGACATGCTTACAGATAGTTTGTGAAAAGAAGACATGTCCAGAGAATTTTTTAGTAAGAGGTCTGACTAGAAGAAAGTTTTATTGGTGTTATTTTAATTTCATATTGTTGGAAATCTCAATTGTAGTGAAGTGAAAGATGATTTGATGTGGGAGAATGAAAGCTATGTTCCTAGTAGTTCCAGGTTGTGTTAAGTTCCAAAAGGGATTTGAGATTTTCTCTGTTAATGTTCTGTATTGGGTTGATAATCTTATTTTTTTCACTGATGATGGCTGAGTTTTTTGCTAAGAAGGATTGGATAGAATCCTTGCTTTATTTTCATCAGAACACATTATAATATGTGACTAGAAGACCATCTTCTGTACTTATTTAGAAGCCTTATTACTAGAAATCTTGTTTAATTTGATGGAGTCGAGGATGTAGATATGTCCAAAGCAGCTTTAAATAACCTTGGGTATGAAGGTCAAGTTAATAGTGCAGCACAGGCTGCAGAACCAGCTTAAGAAGCAGAGCAAACTAGCCCAGGCTGAAGTGTGTGCTGATGGTGCTAGACAGTTTACCCATACTTTCAGCGAGTTAAAGCTAGGTTGGGTATATCCAGCATACCCTCATTCTCTGCAGTGAGGGATATCTGAAGTCAATGCTCTGCAAGTAGTACTGTTAGCAAATTAGGGAAAAATGGCCAATACATAAAAGGTATATGAATGTCCAAGTCACCTAAAGTTTTCACAGGCATTGCGTAGAGAGAAGCCTTATACTTGTTTTGTTTATTTTTTGGTTGGTTTTAGTATTCATGGGAGACTTTTAATCTATGTAACTCACACAGAGATGCAACAAAAATAATGTTTTTTTCATGTGCTTGTGTCAAGTGGTGTGTTTGTGTATAGCTGTTTCAAAGTCAATTGATTTTTTGTTTAATACTCAGTAGTACTTCAATTTTGATATTTAGAACATGTATAAAGTTCCATCCAAAACAAAGTAGTTCTTCGGATGGTTCCTTTTTTTTTTTTTTTTTTTTTTTTTTTTTTTTTTTTTTTTTTTTTGTCCCAAAGATGGCATCTGAGTTTTATCTAAACCAGACGATTTCTTGGCCCTCATTTTTCCCTAAACCCAGCAATGACAAAGAGCAACGGCTGCATAAATTGGATGTAAGAAGAACACTTAGGGTTTATCACAGAAGAATCAAAGATTTCATATCTTCTGACAGATTGTTTGTACTCTTAGGGGGTCTTAAGAGGGGTCAAATGGCTTCTAAGAGTTGCTTAGCTAGATGGTTAAGGGATTGTATTAGAGAGGCGTATGTAGTTAAGGGTAAAGAGGCTCCCAGGGTTTGTAAAGCTCATTACACTAGGACTATAGCTGCTTCTTGGGCGGAGAGGTCGAAGGCTTCCACATTGGAAATTTGCAAGGTGGCCACCTGGGCTTCTCTTCATACTTTTTCATTGCATTATTGCTTGGATGTAGTCTCTTCTGCAGATTCTGCTTTTGGTAGGAGGTTGCTTGTGAACCAAAAAAAAAGAACAGTGAAGAAAAGAAAGACATGTAGTTCAGAGTTCTAGCTGGCAACAAGACAAGTTTCTTTGCAGCTTGCACAATGGAATCCTATGAAGACCAATTTAGGTCGTTGAAAATAGATGTTAGAGGGAAGTACTGCCTACCAGTGTTCTCTGATGGTAACCCCATGGCAGACAATAGCACCAAAGGAAACAGTGAACCAGAGTGAACTCTGTAGGGAGATGGATGTAGAGAGTTTTTTAGGTGATACGGTTAGGTCTCTGAGTTCAGTTTGAGAGTTCTTTATCTGGCAGCTTCTGGAATATATTCAGAATCCTCATTTTCACTAATGACTTTGCATAGATTGGAGAAAAGAATTATCTGAATTGCATTTTCCACTCTAACTTCTTTTCACTGTTCTCCATGAAATTCTTCCTGATTTTTTTTTTTTTTTTAACTTTACCAGCAGTAACTTAGTGTTCCTCAATGAGCAATATGTACACACCAAGATTTGAGCTTGATTTAAAACTGTATTTGTGTTATCTAAGCACAGGGTTTTTTAAAAGATAGTATAAATATACATTTTATTTATTGCTAATGTGTTCTTCAAGTTATCCTTTAACTCAAATATAAGGATAAACTCATGCAAAGTTCTTCAACAAACAAGTGATGATGTGGTTTTGTTCCACCACTGAATGTTAGTGTGACATCTGGGTAAGACTGCTACTCTGCCTTTCAAAGAAAAGGTATTTTTCTATTATTTATTTACAGGACCTTTATTCACAATGGTACATAACCTCACTTCATTCCAATACAGGCACTGGATTTCATAAAATTAGAGGAGTAACTATCCCCAGTTTTTTCTTGACTATTTAACCCTTTCATCTGCAGTATCTTGTCATGCCTATTGTGATGAGATAGTCTACTTCTCTATTTACATTCAGTTGGTATTTGTGAGATGTTCTGATACTTCCAGCATCACAGGGGTTGTTCTCTTTGAAGCAATCAGGAACACGTTCATCTACAATCAAAGGTTAAGCATGAGATTTGGGTTTAGAACTCTGCCAAATTGCATCCTCTTTCCATCTTTAAATTTGAATTTTCTTTCCTCTTGGGTTTTCAGAAGCCTCTTGTTAAGACTTCTAAAAAATCAAAAATATCTAATGTGCTTTCATCTGTCTCACTTTTCTTCCCATTTCAGTGAAAAAGATGAATTTGGACAGATCAGATAATGAATACCAAGAAAAGCTTTTTCCAGTAGAGTGCTTGAAAACACTGTGGACAAAGTTGTCAAGTCCTTAGGTTTACAAGCTCTGGCTTACGAGACTGGGAAGATTTGTAGAGGTCTTTCCTTCATACCTTAAAGAGAAATCCTTAACTCTATATCCATTTCTGGAAAGTGTAATAAAAGGAGTGTAGACTTCTCCTAACTTCAGTGCAAAGTTGCATTATTGCGAAAGTTGCAATTGAAGATTAAAAAAAGTTGTGATTTTTGCTTTGGTCTCAAGATGTCCAAGTATATTCTTTTACAAATACACAGCTTCAGTGGATCAACCCAAAGTGAAGATGAAATTACACTATGAGGGGAATAAGAGGTACATCTTATTTCTGCATCTGGGTTAGTACAATTTGCTCAGTATAGTAAAACAAGTAAAAGGTCCATTACTGAAGATAGAAAGCAGGGGGTTTTTACCCATAGTTAGTCAGGGATTTTTTATTGTTATTTATATTTCCGGAGGAATGGTTCTTCGCACTTCTGCAAGATGTATTATTTCCAGTATGGTTTTAGTAAATGTTCTGAGTGCGCTGGCTGAATCCAATTCGTAAGCTACTTTCACAGCACTGATACTTAACTTTTATGCAGATACTGAGTAGTCATACAAAAGCTTTCCTTGATACTTCGCTATTCTGTGCTGCATGCAAGATGATGTCACAATGACTGTTCTTATGGCCCTAAATGGTATATAAATAGGAAAGCTGTGAAACTGTATAGAGAAAAATAATTAATGGAGCTTCTTATAAGAAATAAAAATAATTATATTTAGAATGCAAGAGGTGTCACTGTTATTATTCAGTCTTTGTAATCATCATTACAAAATCAGAAAAATACTGAATTGGAGAAAGAATGAAATAAACTGTAGATAAAGGGGGCCTAGGCAAACAATTGTTTTGAAGGGAAGAATAATCCCAGACAAGTTTAATACACACAAGGAAAGCTGGCTGAAGAATTTTGATTTTAAATGTAGCATTGGATATAACCTTGTTCTCATTATTTACAAACAAAATTATTAAAGCTGCCTGGCTGATAAACTAAAGGAGGTACACAAATTATGAACAGTCCATCAAGACCAGGTGTTTGTAGAACATCAGTTTCAGGAAAGATAGAGCAAGGATTTGTGGTTAATCCAATCTTCCCTAATAATCAAGAATGGTGAAGGTGTAGAATATGCTCTGGAAAAGAAGCAAATATGAGAAAATTACATGTTTTCTTTCAGCCCCCATCTTCTTTCACAACATTCACTTTTTCCTGCTCTCTTTCTGCAAATTCTCTTCTCTAAACAATCATGCGAGAAGGATCACATGCATTTCTTTCTGTCTGTGCAAATGCAGTTTGATATGTGCTATTTAAAGAGAGGAGTCAGAGAATTTTTCTAGAAAGATGGCTTTCTAGATAGGTATGCTTCCTCTGACTCATGCCTGCTTTCCTGTCTGCAGTGGCAAACAAATTTGGGCAGCTGTGCCTTGAATAAAACTGTGCTTCTCTTTCCCAGGAGAGTTTGCTGATTATGGCAGGACAGTCAGAAGACAAGTTGTAAGGCCCTAAAATCCTGAACACTTAAATGGCTTGCAGGTTTTCATATATTCTGAGTTAGTCACACAGTACAAATACCAACAAGGTGTTCTCAAGAGGTCAGAACAACAACAACAGAAAAACTTTACTGGCAGCTTCAGGATATCAAAGAACTTTGGCAAAAGGTTTAAGCCAGCATTCAATCAACATAAAACACTTTTCAAAGCATTAACTTAGCTCATTTGACTTACCAAACTCTGAGCCTGCTTAATTCTGTGTTACTCAAAAGAAAAGGGAATTACAAGAAGAAAGAGAGAAAAGATCTAGAAAAGAATATACATAACTACCACTCCTGGTTCCAGTGGTGTTCAGCTCATAGGGATTCCAAGAGGAGGTAGGGTCAAGACATGCTCACCTTTTGTCTCAGGTTAAATTTGGCTTTCCTGGGCCCTTCTGGAGTTCCAGTCATCTTGCTACTCTGGGGCTGGACAAGGGCTCCAGGGGCAGGGAGTGGACCATTCCCTGCAATGTGCCAGGGCTTGGCAGCCACTGTGAGGCTGGGATACAGGCTCTGAAGGGTGGAGTGTATGGTGCGAAGCATTGCCTCACCAGAACAAGGCCTGACTTGCCTCTTTCCCTCACAGACACCCCCAAAACATTTTAAGCAAGCAATCCTTCCAATCTCACACAAGTGAAGAAGTCACAGAACTGGAAGGGTATAATTTGTTATGTCTCTGTGGAAATAGTGTTTGAGAGGAGGGTTGTAGTAGCATCTGAAGAGCAAAGGCTTTATGGGGGCTGTGGCTAAATGTACAGTGTTCAATACAAAGTGTGAAGGCAGCCTTTGCTAGCTGGAGGTTAAATCAAAGAGGATTAAGGCCAGCCATACCCAGATGAGATTTGGGGAAAGCAAAAATTTGAGAAACCAAAGTCAGTAAAATACAGGAGACTTGAACCTGGGTCTTCTTTGAGAAGACCAGTGAAGTTTTTAATTTGTGTAAGCCTACATGCACAAACATGGATACATGTGAGTATACAGCAGGAGTGCCCAGACTGTTAATTAGAAAAGGAGGTGGGATAATCTAGTAGAACATGTTGATTTCATCATGAAGGAGCCTGTAAAATGACTGGTGTGGGTGTAAGCATCATTTGGCTCTTTGCCTGTGATCCTGGAGTCACAAATCTACCATGAGCTAGATAGCTATTTATGTCACCTGTGAGTTCTTAACAAGTAGGGGAGCAGGGCTGTGAATGCACAAGGATTTTAGGTTATATGTTTAAGGTTTTCTTCAAAGTCTTGATATAAAAAGCTATAAACAGCAGATCTAAGTAGCAACAATAATACAAGAATGTGAATATATAGAAGCTTACTTGTGCTTATAGTTAGAATGCAATGTTATATCTATAAAAAAGGAGAATTGCAAGGAAAAAAGGTACATTTAAGGTAGAAAGCACAGAGTAGAAAATAGGGGAAGATCCAGTCATTTAGAGTTGTTTGGGTTTTTTAAATTCTGGACTAATTTCTGAAGAAAACTGTTAGAAACTTTATCATAAAGTACATTAAAATATGCTGAAAGAACCCAGTAAGTTTCTGGTACTGTCAGTTATGTGTTGAATGATCAGGGACTTGGATGGCCTGGTTAATATCTTTTGGTTTTATGTTCTACCATTTTACCTTTCATTTTTCCCAGCTCAAATATGTCAATGTCTTTTGAAAATGCAAACACAAAAGGTATCTGGGAAAAAAAAACAAAATGTACAAAAACAAAACAAAAAAACCCACAAAAACTTCAAAGCTCTACAATGTTGTATAAGTGTATGAAAAACAGTATTTATTTTCAGAATGAAAATTGATTAGGGGAAAGGTAAAATCTACTTTGGATAAATTAAATCCAATGCTGGAAATTTCATGGAAAGAGAAAAGCTCTTTAAACCTTGACTATGTACTACTAGTTGCTTCAGATCACTGAAGACCTCTAAGGTTATGCCTAGAAGATAATCTTTAACAGTGCCTTGGCAGCACCTGGTCATTTAAAACCTCTTTTAATTTCATATAAAGTAAGTTAACGTTAGGAATATCTGCCACCAGTGTTCTTTACCAGCTTTATGCTACAAGACAGATCTTTAAAATACCATATCATTTGGTGTTATTCTTTCATCTCTTTGTGACTCACAGAATCACGAAATGGTTAAGATTGAAAGGGACCTTTAGAGTTCATACTGTACAACATCAGTGATATGTCCTGCCCTTAGCTTTCTCTTCTGTTAGCTAACAGTTCCAGGGCTCTCAGCCTGTCCCTCCATTCTTTTTGTCATCTTCCATGGCCCTTTGTTAGACACTCTCCAGTATGTCCATGTCTGTCTTGTACTGAGTAACCCAGAACTGTACACACCACTCCATATGTGGCTCATCACTGTTGAGCAGACAGGATGAATCATTTCCTTTGACCTCCTTACAGTGCTTTGCCTAATGAAAACCAGACACCATCGGCCTTCTTTGCTGGATTATGTTAAACTTTGTGTAATTCTGGACTCCCAGGTCCTTTTATGCAAAGCTTCTTTTCAGCTCCAACATCGGTTGATGCCTGGGTTTGTTCCTCCCCAGGTGCACAACTTTGCTTCTTGGACTTTTTGAGGTTCTAGTGTCCCCATTTCTCCAACCTGTGGAGGTCCTTCTGGATTGGCACCATGACTGTCTGCCATCCAGTTTGATGTCAGCTGCAGACTTGCAGAGGGTACACTGTTAATTATCATCCAGATAATTAACAAAGATGTTAAACAGGATTGGACCTAGCATTGACTGCTGAGATAGATTGCAAATTACTGGCCTCAAACTAGACTTTGTATCACAGATACATTTGGGACTTGGCTATTCCACCACTTTTCAACTCACCTTACTGACTGTCTAGTCCATCAAGAGTTTGTCTACATCTTGTCCTGTGACAAGGGGAGACAATGCCATGGGATTTACTGAAGTCCATATAGACAATATCCACTGCTGTCCCCTCATCCACCAGGCCAGTCGTTTCTTCATAGAAGTTTATCAGGTTAGTTGAGCACAACTTCCTGTTATTGAAGCAATTCTGAATGCTCCTGATGAATTCTTTGTAATGAACCTGGAAATGCCTCTAGTACCTTCCCTGGGGTTGAAGCTTTGGACTCTTCTCCCATTTGCCATGATTGATCAAAGATTATTGAGAGTCAACATCTTGCAATGACATCTGCCAGTTCCTTCCACACTTACAGGTGCATCCCCTGAGGGCCCAAGGATTTCAATATGTTGAATTTGCTTTGTTATTGTCAGACCTGATCCTCTTCCACTAAGAGTATATCTTCCTTGGTCCAGCCTTACCTCCCGGTCTCTGCGACCTGGGATTCCTGAAGGCTGGTCTTGATAATAAATACTAAGTTGAAGAAGACATTCAGTGTCTTAACCTTCTCCATATCTGTGTTACCAGGTCCTCCATCTTGTTGAGCAATGGTCTCATGTTTTCCCTAGTCTTCCATTTATCACCTGTGTACTTACAGAAGCCCTTCTTGTTGTCTTTGACATCCCTGGTCAAATTAGTTGCATTTGAGCTTTAGCTTCCTTGACTTTTTTCCATGCTCAGAAGTTGTTTATGTGTTCCTCCCAGGCTACCCATCCTAACTTCCACACTCTGTATGCTACATTTTGTGTTTGAGTTTGGCTAGGATCTTGTTCATGCATGCATGCATGCCTTCTGCCATTTCTTGTACTTGGCAGAGGTGATTCTTGAATATTAATCAAATTTCTTGTGTCCCATTACCTAGGGCCTTATCCCATGGGACTCTTCCAATCAGGTATCTGAAGAGGCCAAAGTCTGCTCTTCTGAAGCCTGGGGCTGTGAGCTTGCTTTTCACTCTCCTTTGCTGTCTCAGGATCTGGAACTCCACTGTCTCATAGTCACTGCAGCCAAGTCTGCCTTGGACTTTAAAATCCCCAACAAGCACCTCCATCTGTGCTTGTATCACTTGGAAGAGGAATCATCAATGCACTTCAGGAACCCAGATTTTTTGAAACACTGATAAAAGTGATATCAACCCCAGATATTGGTTTGTCCTTGACAAAACTGGGGCAATATCCCGTTACTGATTACTACATAATCATAAGATTTATGAGTGAGTTTTGTACCAACCCTTCTTTAGGAGCTTTTCTTGTTCTTTGTATTTTTGTAAGCCATCATTTTGATTATAATAACTGTACTAATTAACTGTCTTTTTATTCTTATTGTATTGGTGTACCCAAAGTAGTAAAGCTCTAAATATATATATATATATAGTGTTCAATTGATATACTTATTTGAACAAAGAGGAGAAATTAATTTCTATGCAGCTGATCTAGTGTTATCCATTCTCTCTAAAAAGAGGTGACTTCACAATCAGTATAAAAATGCATTAATGACAAAAGAGACCATATTTTATGCATTATATGTGCATTTGTATAAAATTCAAGTACAACCAGATGTGGATTTCATCATGTTATATAAAAGAAACTGTGTATAACTTGAATTTGACTTTATTATAACATTAGTATTCCCCTACATGTTCTTGAGGGTTTTTTATTCTTCATATTGATATATCAGAAGATGTTGTAGGCTGCTGACTTTTCTACAGAATTAATCTTAACTTTGATCTCTTTTATCATACTGTGCAGGAGTTCTGAAGAGAGCTAGTGGGGAGCTTTTAATAGGAGAAACTAGAGCAAATGAAACCAGCGTGCTTCCTGAACAGTTACTTCAGGTAGAAGAGGTGAGTATGAAAAGAGTCTTACACTTTGTATGGGGTTTTCTTTTGTGTGTGTTTCCTGTGTAGACTTTCTTCATGTTCATTATAAACACCTATTGCTGTAGTTTCATTACTTCAGCTATTGTGATTACTTTTATGTGCAAAGTTTAGATGGCATAAAATTTCACAGTGTTCAAAGAAGTGGCTGGTCTTTAGTAGTTAATAACAGAAAAAATGTAATTATAAGATACCTCATAACAAAATGGGAAAAAATACTAAAATATTATCGCTTTTTTAGTATTATACACATAATTTCAAAGAATCTTGAAGAAGATTTATGAAGTTCTTAGAATTTGATCATAATGGCTCTTCCTAGAAGTATAGGTACTCATACAATGTCTAGTTTCTTTGATGCTAGCAAACTACTGTGTAATAAGCACTGTGCTTTGTAGAATGTATGCAAAAAATTGTTTTTATCTAGCTCCCATTCACTCCAAAACATATTTTTATTGTTGATTTTGTGGCACCTAAATGTGTCAACAAATCTGATACTTTATGATAGTGGAATTTAATTTCTCAATGGCTTGATTTAAATGTTGAAATTCTTTTAAAATGTGCTGTAGGTTGGTGTGTGAGAGTAATACTAATATGTATTACAAAGAAAAATATTTTAGGTACATTGGGAAGCACTTGATCCCCATCAAAAAAAAGTGAGGGGGTGCAAAAGTGTGTGTCCATGGAGGCTGTCTCTGTGCTTACAAGAGCTGAATGTTGCTACTGGGAAAAGGGAAACAACAGAAGATACAGGTTTTAAATTGAAGTAAAATGGAAGGGCTTCACTTTGTAGCCCTTCATTGTCTTCCAATTTAATATTATAGCTGCAGGAAATCATAGGAATTTGTCTTTTCTATTCACCTACTGTGCCCTGATGGTGGAAATATTTACTGAATATCATCTTTTCTCATTAAAATATGCCTCTTACAGCAGTGCAGTTTTCAAATGGCCATTTCTGGGAAGATTTAAGTCTGATGTAAGTCATAAGAGCAATGCAAAGTCAGATAAGTCAAAAAGTAATGATGTCCTACTGTGTCTACTTTGGGCAACTATTACACTTCAGATTACTTCAGAAATCTCTGTTTAAAGAAAGCAAGGAACTGATGTAAACGACAGTAAAAGCCAGCATTGGCTAAAAACTACAAATCTCTATTTAAACATTTTAATCTTTTCTAAATCCAGTTCTAGAGAAGTGAAATACAGTGTGGCTGTGTTAAAACCAGCTTCTCTTAAATGCTTCCCATTGAGATTCATGGTTAGTGACTTCCTTCTAGTTGTTACCTTGTAGTGAAAATTATTACACGGTATACATTACTAGATTACTTGATGGACTATTGAAAATATATATACATTCTTTGTTAAGTAGATTCTGTTAAAGATTACAAATTAAGTAAAGATGAAGCATGTTTTTTTAAAAGCTGTCTTGTTTAAAAAGGCAAGTGACAAGTTTAATGTTTTTATGCATGGTCATTTTGTTGAGTGTAAACACTGCTTTTAATAAGATTTCAGCATTAGTGGATTATATTTTAAATTCTTTAAATTAAGTTCAAAATATGGTGATGTCCTGTAATTTAATTATGGATGTGCATTTAATTTTCAGACAATATTAACACTCAGTAATGACTTTAGATTGATACAATTTTTATATGTATTTCAGCCTATTTTACTGAGTTTCAGGTGGAGAAATGCATTTAAAGACCTGTCTTCTTCTGTGGCTCACTGTATAACAATAGCAATTGAGGATTTTTCATCTAAAATTCTTCAACATGAGCAGAAAGAAGAGTTTTCAGCTGCAGGCTGTGCAATGAGTCTTGTAAACAACCAGCAAATGAGGGAGTCCTGCAGAGCGGTCCAACAGGAGGAGCAACCAAAACGAATTGCTAAGGCAGGTATCAAAAGATCTGAAGTTTGAAGAGAGACAGAATGCCAAGGCTGTTTGCCATCTACACTTTGAAGTACTTACAGTACTATTAATATTCTGTATCTTATATAAATGGAATTAAGAAGAAAGTGAGAGGCATTTCAGTGTGAAGCTGAACAGAGCTTTACACAATAGCCCATAGTTTGTACTTGAAAGAATTAAGTTTTAAACTTCACTGGCATTACTTTTTTCAGCCAAGAAGTTCTAAAGCATTCTGATTAGTATCTGCTCTGTTACCAAGTGGTTCGATGGGAAAATGTTGAAAGCTTTGAAATATGGCTATTAAGGGATTTCCTGTATTCATATCATTAGACATGCCATTCAACTAATTGGCATAACCAGTAATAAAGCAAATTTAGTGTTATTTGATTTGTCTGAAATGCCGTTTATTAATTAAATTCCCTTTGTGAGAGAAGGTATGTTTGAAAGATTTTTTTTTAGTAAGATTTTCAACTATTCTAGCAGATTTGGAATGCTGTTAATGAATTCTTGCTTGAAATAACATGAGCTTTGGGGAGATAATTTTAGGAAGATTAATGTATGAATTTATGAAGAGATCACATGTTTGTTTCCAAATCCAGTGTTAAGAAATGTGTTTGTGTATTTTTCAAAAGTAATTAGTTTAGAAAATTATCTTTATTTACAAGGAATTAACCTTGTGCTTTGAATGTATGTTTAGTGACATCAAAACCTAATGAAGGCATTAGTAGCATAAGATGGTTTTAATTTTTCCCATAGTATAGAATATGCAGTTTTAAAGCAAGAAGAAATGAAAGAATATATAATTTACTTTAAAGAAATGTTACTTCTCTGTTTAAGAGATTAAAATGTTTGTAAAACTGGTTCAATATATTTATATTTCATGCCAATTTCATTATTCAAGAATCTGACCCTAGCGTGTATAAATTAAGCAGTGCTGTCAGAATACAAGTAACTTGGTGCCACATTTATTTTTCTCAGTTTTGTTCTGACATCATGGAGGAACTTGACACATTGCTTCCATTGGCTCTGGCCTGCAGGGATGATTCTCTTCAAGAAATTAGAGCAAACTTTGTAGAGGCCTGCAGCAAAGTGGCAACAGCTGTTCTGTCAAGATTAGAGGAGAAAAGCAAAGAAGTTCCCTTGAAGGCTCCCCTGCAAGACCTGTATGCTGCCCTTTCCACAGCGATATATGTCTTTCAGCATTTTACAATGTATAGCAATTTAATGAGAGAAACAAGCAAAAAGTATGTCCTTTTTACTTAAAATGTTTCATTCAAACATAAATAATATGAGACTTCATTCCATTTTGGTGATACAGTATGGTGGTAGTTTTCCAAATTCCATCATATTTTTTAGCACATGCAATATGTGTACTATTTATGGAAATACCTGAATCAACTTGAAAGTCTAGAGCAGCCATTGCAGAACAAATTATTTATGTGTAAGCTCTGCATTTGATTTGTAGATAATTTTTTTTTAATTGTTAAATTTGAGAAAATAGGATTGTCCAGGGAACTGAATATACCCTATTGTCATATAAATAAAATGCTAAAGCCTTGATTTCCTTTTCTAACCTTTGCAATGCCTAATTTTCATAAGATCTGATTCAGGACATAGCAATCTTAGAGGACAATATAAAAATATATTTCCGTGCTTTTTTTCTACCACCACGTGTTTTCAGACAGGTAGAGAAATACATACATTGTAGTTTTAAAATTTAGTTTATTATTGTTTTATTTATTTTATGTGCAGAATAAAAATTAGAGAAGATAGGAAGTAGGAGTGTAAAGTCAAAGGCAGTGCTTATCCTGGGGAGAAATATAATTGCACTTGCTTTTAGGAGATTTTGTTGTAAGGTACTAGGAGTCTATTGGTCCACGTTTCTAGCCATGAGCAATTCAAAAGAAGAAACACTGTTTTTGAGGAGGGACCCTGAAGTAGAACAATTTCTAAGGAATGTATGATTTCTAAGTGGTCACTGTTGTGCTGCTTTCCCTCTGATGTTTTACTGTCTCCTGCATGAAGTGTATCTTTGTGAGTGAGAAGTCCAAGCCAAAATGCTGCTCAATAATTCTACTTATGTGTATTATCAAAGAGTTTTAGTACATACCTACCAAAAGCAACCTCTGTACTCTGTGCTTATGTTTTCTTTGTCACACTCAGTGCTGATGTAATAATTGCTGATGCAAGAACGCTGCAATGCAGAAATAAGTGAATGACAAATGTACTTGTCTCAGAAAATAGGATGAAGTAATTTATTTCTCAGTGATTGGTTAAAGGAGAATTTATAGACAAGCAGACATATTATATGAACTTCTGAAACAAAAAGTTTTAAAACTGAATGCTAGGTTCAGCACCAAGAGGAAATGAATGATTGATACCTACTAATCAAAACTATTTGCAGTACTAGGATTGTTACCTCCTAGTGCGCAGCATTTCAAACAGCCTTTCAATCATTGTCTCTTTAATCATTCTCTCTGAACAGACCTCTGTTCCTAGTCCCTGCTCAAAAATATGAGGAATTCATCAACATTCTCCAGTTTCAAGTTACGAACTACTGCATCAGAGTTTGTGCTACAAGCATTTTACAGGATGCTGAGAGTCACTACTGGGATGACTACAAAGCTTTTTATGAGGTGTGAGGTTAAGTTCACTATGGTTCCCTTTTACAAAATGTGTTTTAGTAGTTACCAGCTCTCTGACTAATCAGAAGCATGAGATCAGCACTGTTTTTACATAAGGTTTATTGGAATTTACTATTTTGAAATATCTAATATTGCAGGCAAGTGTCTCTCTAGAAATTATATAGGAAAACATAGTCATTATTGAGATAGATTGTTACCATGAAGTGCTTGTGGCATTTACTGCATATTTATTGTGTGTCAAGACATCTATATAGAACTCAGTAAAGAGGACACCACCATCTTAATATATAAGAACTTTACACTTCTTTTAGAAAGCATGACATATGAAAATCTTTTCTGAAAATTTTTATGTGATTCTTTGATTTTTATTTTCAATTGGTTCCCCTTTTTGCTTTTTGTGAGCAAAGGATGTAACAAAGAAGGATGGTCAATATAGTTACCTGAAGCGTTCAACAATGTTTTCTGAAATAACCAGTGCCATTTCACCTGTATCTTGAAGTCACAGGTCTGATCTATAGCTATAACCCTAATGATTCTATGAAAAAAAGTTAAGAGAATTATTTTCATTTGTTGTATTTTTTCCTTCATCCTAGTTAAATACAAACATGGGTTGACATACACTGAAACTATTTTCACTTAATTTCAGGGTAAAGTATTATATGGGTTTTTAATCAATAATAACTGAGATCTCTTGGAGACAAAGTCTTGTCCTTCCCGGTATAATTTTCTGTGTGAGACAATTAGTGTGCTCTATTAAACATTTTATAGAATTCTTACATGAGAGAAAATTCCGTCTGATACATGTAATCTACAGACGTAGTATAAGAAGCTGCTCAGTGATAAAATCTGTGGACAGGACATGCAGATCACAGAGTTATTTATCGAAATGTCCATACCTCAAAGACAAGTAAAAAACCATTTCAATTTAGTTTGAATGATAGATGATAAATGCAGTTGCTTTTGGCAGCTGCTGAATCATGATATGATCTTCATTGTCTGTAGCACCTATGGTGCTGTGTCCTGTTTACTGGTGACCCAGTAACTTCACCATGGAGAAACAGTTGTCTGATAAGAAAGAATATGGAGTAGCTAAACAGTTTTATCATTACAGAACAGAACTAATATGTGTAGGAAGGAACGAGGAAAATTGGTGTCTCAGCTCTGTATGTTTGCGGGGTTTGAGGTGAAAAGTATGTAATTTTACATCATCACTCCTCTTTTCACTGGGTCATGGGAGATGGTCCCAGGGTGAAACTTGATCTGCTCTGAGTTCCTTCAGGAGCTGTGCTGAGGAGCAGACGTTACATCAATTGACCTCTTGTAGGCATCCTAAATGGAAGAGATTGAATTAAGATCTATTGCTTGTTACAGAGACAGTTCCCTGCTGAAACTTCCAGCAGTGAGAGGTGGCTTCTTCGAACATATAAGCTCAGCAAAAAGAGTGTGCCACTGGGCCAGCTCTCCAGATTATGTTTTTGAATGAAGCTCTTAAGTGTAGCAGACATCTGCTGTAGCTGTGGGAACTTATGTTTTTTAACAAAGAATAAAGAATTGTCTGTTACTTGCGTGGCTTATGTAATAAAACACAGCTGTTTGTTTCCTCATATATAAGCTAAATAAAAGCTCACGTCTGTTTTTATTAAATGAAGTCTGCAAAAATAACAGATGTTTATCAGTGGAATTGTCTAGAAATGGCAACAAATAGAAACACAGGTCAGAAAAGAGGAGTGACTCTCACAAATCTTCAGTGATGTTTTTGCAGTGGGGGTACAATACTAAAAAGGGAAAAACAGCTATTACTTAAATGAACTAAAGCAGAGAAAATGAAACAATTTGTGTTTACAGTTACAAAGTTAAAAAGTAAAACTTGTCAACAAGCTTGTTTACTTTGTTCTTTGTCACAGTTTTTGCCACTTTTTAATATAAAATGCAGTTCAAATATTATGTCAGAGACCAAATAGTGACAACTTCCAATAATCTGCTAATGCTTATGCTAATGTATTTAAAAATAAGACAGATTATTTTTGGTTTTTATTATCAAAGGATACCTGTGAAACTCAAAAAGTGTTTTTAAAATTGTGGAGTTATTTTATATTTCTAATAATGCTAAAATATCAACAAATTCTTAAAATATTTCTCAGTGCCTTTGGGATGTGGGAACTGAAGACTGAAGTGTCTGTTCTCAAAAAGCTTCATGATAATGCTATTTGCTGTATAGGTATTAGCTGAAATATTTAAACATGAGTTTTCTTGTGTGCTTTTTAGAATTATAATAGATTAACTGCTGTGATTTTTACTCCTGTGTGTTTATTTCTGTGTCGTAATGGGATAGGTCTGTTTAGACAAAGCAATATTAATGCCAGTGCTGATTCCTTGCCAGAAAATATTTGGTTTCAATACATTCAAATTACAAGAGGAAAAAATATCTTAGTTTAAAAATCTGGATATATCTTATTATCAGTTTAATAGTTCAGGTGTTCTTTTCTCTTCTTGCATATCTATTATATAAAACCAAGGCTTTATAATCATGGTTATGCATAGCATTTCTGAATCTGGGTAAATACATATGCTTATGTAATTTGAATAATTATTTTCTTTGCATACAAAGAAACTGCTACATTAAGTTTATCTGACTATTCTACTGCATACAGAATTATGTTTTTAAACTAAACCCAACACTATGGGTTTTGATAACAGGTTAATTGAGGATATAAGAGTTCAAATACTATGGTTTTATTTTGTGTCAGAACTGTAATTTTCTGACTGAAATACAACATGTGTTTCCTTGCAAATAAAGATATCTCACATCTTTTAAAGAACCATTTTTGGCCATAATATTCCTGGAACTCTTTAGCTATTTATTTTCAGACTGAATTAATTAGACCTATAGGAGTTAAATTGACATTTTGGAAGGTGTGGTTTTGTTATATAATGTGTGGTGGTTTTGATAGGGGGAAAGATGTTCATTCTCTGTCCAGATGTGGCATTACTTCTGCTGTGCTCTTCATCATGATCTATGGACTATTCTACCTCCAAAGACAGCCCAGGAGATTCTAACAGATGTACTAGAGCAATCTTTGGATATTCTGTCCTCCAGATATTGTCAAGTGTGTCCCAGTTACAAAAGAACACCACAAATCAGGTAATGACTGTATATTTTATGTGCCATTTTGATGGGTAAAAGAAGTAAATGTCAGTTTTCTGTTATTCACTGCTTTGATTCAAATTTCAATGTTAATGAACACAGCAGAGGGGATAGACCAAATCTATGCATTTTGATGTTCATTTTAATAAAAGAAAATTTGTATAATTAAGTATATTTAGTAGATGTATTGCAAACTGGGCAGAATTGAAGGCCTCTTTCAACTCTCTGTGAAATTGTTCCATAAACTGCTTCATTGGTTTGAAAACCTCACAATGAGGTATTGAGTATTGGTGATACAACCTAAAATGTGGACAGATTTGGCAATGTCAGGATTAGAAATCAAGCTGTTCGTTCATTAAGAAAATACTATGTATTCCAGTAGAATTTGTGGTTTTCAAGTGAAAGAGCTACAAGTTCACATCAAAAGATTTCTCAGAATGAAGCCAGTGGTGTAGAAGGAGAGAGGAGAAAGAGGCTATTCCTTTATCTGTCATTTTAGGAAACAAGAAATTGAAAGTTTTTCTTGTTCCAATTCTTATGTCTTGCCAGAGAGAAGGGTCTTTTTGAGAAGTACTAAAGCAGGTGTCTTCAAGTGGAAATCTACCCTGCCTTTGTCCTTTATATCTTGTTTTACTGAATAGATAGATATATTTCTCCTAACAGAATCACACAATTTCAGAGTGGGTGGAGTTGGAAGGGACCACACTGGGTCATCTGGTGCAACCTCCCTGGTTAAGCAGGGTCATCCTAGAGTACATAACACAAGGCCAAGTCCAGACAGCTCTTAGATGCCTCCAGGGAGGGAGAATCCACAACCTCTCTGGGCACTCTGTTCCAATGCTTGGTCACCACACAGTAAGGAAGTTCTTCCTCATATTCAGATGGAACTTCCTGTGTACCTGTTTCTGACCATTGCCTTTTGTTCTACTGCACAGCACCACTGAGAAGAATTAAAGAGTTTGTAATTTTAGAGGGTTAGAGACACTAAGCAGGTCCATGTTCTATGTGAGCTGAGAGTTACATGCTGTCAGCTCAAGTTTTATTATGAAAAGGAGTATTGTCATGAAAGCTCAAGTACTTGCACAAGATTCCATTCTTGAAATGGATAGGAAAAAACTGAAGTTTTATTCTACATACCTATTTGTGTGCTCTGTTCCTGCAATGAGACTCTACTGTAATGAGACTCTTCGAGATCTTTGGTACAGAGAGGTTTCCTGAAAACTTGCCCATAAGAGTTTTGGAAGAAAAGTTTCCTTGAAATTTGAAAAATACAATATTACTTAAATGTCATATTAGTCAATTCAGTATGAATTTACTTCAAACTACTGACCAAGAAAGAACACTTTACACTGTCATTTTGTAGAAAAGTTGTATCTTTATTAAGGTGATTAATGAATTTTTCACTAAGTAAATTGAACTATCCAGTCATGAATAGATGAAAAAAGTTACTCAGTATAATTCAATGTATTTTTATCATGGAATCTTCACGTATATTTTTAATAATGTTGTAGTTTGTGAGGGTATCTTTCTCCCAATGGTTCTTCAAATGGTAGAGAACTGTTGTGTTATATGGACAAATGTCTGTTTATGTGCCTTTTGCCAGATTTTTCAAAAAGAACGTGATCTTTAAAAATGCATATGATCACATGTGTATTAATGGCTTTTAGGTCCTTTTAAAATCCAACCTAATACTTCCCATATTTTTTGTGATATTCATGTTTCCTGTGTATTGTATGTCAGCATACAATGTGAGATTATGTTGTTGTAGTTTGGGTTCTTGCTATTGTTCAGGCCAATGATGAATGATGTTCTGCCAACCTGTATCAACAGGCAACAGATTACTGACACAAAAATGTTCCACATTGTATGATGTTGCATGGAGTTAGCTTTGCAAATTGGAGACTAAGTTCCTTTGTTCCTATTTTTTTTGCCCCATCAGGATTTGAAAACAGTATGTACATTTTAATTATAAAAAAACAAAATTTACATTTATTTACCTGTAGTTTAGAAAGTAAATTATTTATGGCTAGTGACACTGTCCTTTGAAAAAGGACATTTCCAAATTTTTAAGTCTTCTTTTTACTAGTTTCAGTAACAACAACACTGTGAAAGAGTTGATTTTTTTACAGAGTAGTGGGTGGAGACTTCCTGCATCACTGAAGGGGAAAATTAAAAGTCCATGCTGTGATTTTAGTGTTTTATCCTGTCAGAAAAAATGTCTAATTGGAATTTACCATTATCAAGATGTCTTAAGTAATGTTATTCTTTATTCTGCTATTTTTTGTCTACAGAATTGATATTGCATCAATTTTGATGTCCACTGAAGATATGCTCTGGTCAATTTGTGGTTCTGTGCAAGAGTTTCTGAATCCACACAGAGATCTCAAGATCTATAAAATACATAGCCACTGCAATAGTCTGATCTCTGTGCTAGCTATTTTAACTTCACCACTGAAGAATTTGTATGAGTGAGTATGAAATAAACATTCAATTTGAGATAAAATTGGTTCTTGTGCTTATATGGATAGATATACAAGGTAGATCTTTTTTTGTGTTGAAATCATGTGCAATGCATAGTATTGACACATTTTAATAGTATTTGACTATTTCTCAATTTGATCCTATATTTGTTTTTGTGATCTTACCTAAAGCCCAGTTATATCTGCTGAGATTTGATTAGCTTTGGATCAAATTCCTGGGCTGTACCTTTTTTTTTTTTTTTTTTCTTTTTTTTTTTCTTTTTTTTTCCCTGTTAATAATACAGACATAGTAAATGTCTGGATGATTTCCTCTGTGACAAAATCAGTAGAATTTCATTAATTATTATTGCCCCAAATTTGCAATTTGTTTTTCCAGTTAGGATGTGTTTCTTTTTAAATATGGTCTTACTGATCTGAAAACATTTACTACTATGGTACCAAATGCTTTGGCAAGGTTTTCAAGGACTTAGTCAGTCATCAATTGAAAAAAAGTTATCTTACTAGTTCAGATTTATCTACTTTAGGCTTCTAGCTAAATCAGAATGTTCTGTTGTCATCTGATAATGTTTCTATAAATATTGGAATGTAAAGGTGGTTTACTAAAATGATCATCTGGTTACATGATCAGTTTGCTTCAACAAATACAGTTGAAGAAAGTACAAATATAGAATGCCCATATTTATAAAATCATGTATTTGCAAGTCACAGCTGTAAAAAATGGATATATAAGTTGCACTGAAATTGGGTCTGAGTCTTTTTTGATAAAACTCTTCTGTAAATTTGGTGTTAGAGACAATACAAAGTGAGATCACAAATTTAAAAGAGAGGAACAACAAAACTCCAAACTAATGAAGCTACTTCTTATACAACTGGCTTTGACTTCATTATTCAAAATAAGAAAATTCTATGTAGTACTAAGTTGGAGATCTCCTGCATATAATCTTCTTTAAAATTTTTTGTCATGTGTGGGCTCATTTTAATATTTGTGGGCTCTAAAGAACATGCAAATGTGGATTGTAACTGGATGTTTGATCTTAAATAACCCTGCTTATGAATAGATAGCAATTTAGGTGACTCAGGAACAGATTAGGTAGTCCTGCTGTGGCAGTAGAAACAGAGGCAGGAAAGGACATTGCAGTAGCTGTAACTGCTTCTGCTGTCAGTTTTGACATTTCTTTTATGAAAGCCCTTAAAATGATAGACCAAAATAAATATGCAGTATAATTTGTTCCTTTTAACAATTCTAGTCTCTTCCACTTATCAGTGTTGTTTACATATTTATGTATACATAGAATGACAACAATGTGTGCTTACTGAAGAACTCATGGAGTTTCAGAACAAAGTGCCAATAAAAAGCTTGTTTTTTATTTTATATAGAATGCTGCAGGTAGACAGCTTGGTCATATAGCTTTCACAGTTAGTGATGTGAATTTCATTACCTGAATTTGCTTATCTAGAGATCAAAAACCTGACATGTGCAGAATGTAGCAGCTCATTTAATTTACTACAAAGTACTGTACAAATCACGACCAAAATATGGCATCTTTGTTTAAAAATAATACAAAAAAATTGTCATATTTTGTTACACAGTTACAAAAATAATATTAACACTGAAGACCATCGATAATGCATGTTTTAGAGAAGGTAAAATTGGATTTTTTAAATGAACTTCTGTTCAGAACCCGTGTTTTCGCAATCTGTGAGGCCCCATTATCAAAACTTTTTTTCATATTGTATATTTAGTTGCAGCCACTGTTTGTCAGGTGACCTTTCCCAGTGTCCAGAGTACAAAGGAAAAAGTGGTTTTAGCAATCAGCTTCTTAAATGACTATCTTCAATTGGAAACACCTTGATATAGTGAATTTTAGGTATAGTACCTAGGTCTGTTATTTACCTGGGTTAGCCTAGTTCATCACATTAAGAATCTATCAAGAATAAATTTAAAAGTTAAGCGTCATTTTAAAGGAATACTAATCTTTCATCAATTCCCTCTGCAATTATATTGTATAATAACAATTTCCATCTGTTATCTTGGCTCTGTATCTTTCAAACCTTTGGTAAAATTAACTGTAAGTGAAATCTTTTTTTCTTTTAAATCCATCATGCTGTGTTTTGGTACTGGAAATTTTCCCTTAAGTGACTAGAAGTTGATTAATCTTTAGACTTTTTAGGAAAGTTCTGTGTAGTCGTTAAAGTGGCAATGATGAAGCTTTGTTTTCCAGGAATTGTGTAATAATATGACTGACTAATTTCCAACTTTCCAACAAGAAATCTCTGTTACTTAAGGGAACTGAAATTATTCCAATTTTTAAGTATTTTGTGGAAATTGAACAAAACAGTAATAATGCTGAAAAATTAGTAATATCCTTAACTTCAAATGAAGTGATTCTGTTTTCTCATTCCTAATTTTTTGATATAGAGTTTCTTTTCTGTATGACAAGGTTACTTAGATCTGGTTCAAAATTCACCTATGACTTTTGGATAGTCAGGGTTTAACACTTGTTTTTCTGTGCTTCATTTTTCTCCACCCTTCTGTGGCCTTCCTGAAGTATCTTTAGCATAATGGAAGTGTTGGTTGAAAAGGACTGCTGGAGGTTGTCATCCAGCCTCCTCCACAAAGCAGAACAATCACCATGAGCAGTCAAACATGACTGTGTTTTGCTGATTCAACTGATACATGCCAACCTCCTGGAACTGAAGTTTTACAATTTTTGTGAATCCTGCTCTGCAGCTGTGATGCCTTAGTGGAAAATATTGCTTCATATCTATCAAAGCTGCTGGTTATAATTTGCTGTATCACATCAACCCCCACTGAGAAAAGTTGGTCAGTGTTGTCTTTGTAATTACTGCTTGGGTGGTTGTGGACTGCCATTAGATTAATTGACACTTTATCCTCCTCTTGACCAGAGTAAAGGAGTCTAGGGCCCTCAAACATTTCTTACAGATTGATTCAGTTTAGTCTTCTTCAGTTTCATCCCATCCTCCTTGAACTGTAGGCCCAACAGCTGGACAAAATATTCTAGATAAGGCTTAAACTGTTGACAGTTCAAGTAAATCACTATCTTTGTTTTAGTTGCTGTGTTCCTCCTAATGCAGCCCAGTGTTTGGTTTGCTTTTTTTCTGGTGTTAATGTACTGTTGCCTTGTCTTCACCACCCTGCTGCCCAAAAACCCTAGGTTTGTGGTTGGGTAGGGTGGCACCCAGACGAGTCAGCTCCAAACCTAGTTTATTGTAATTCTGTAGCTGGAGTAAACAGTTGCTCTTTACCTCAGTCAGCTTTCTTAATTTCTGTTGGCCCAGTCGTCCATGAGTAGGCAGTCAGCTGTTGTGTTAACTACTGTGTCTGCTTCCCCCAGCTTAGTGGCACCTGAAAATGTCCTAAGAACTGTTCTCTGTCAGCTTTTGTCCACATTGTCGAGAACCTATTGAACAACGAGTTTCTAGAATGTACTCCCCAAATATACTGAGTGTTGCTATTTTCTTGCTGCTTACTCAAACCTCTGAAGTAGGAGGATTTTCATACTTCTGAATTTCCAATCATCATTGTCTTACTCACTGACAAGACTGTTGTCAGTTACTCAGTTCTAGTAGCTCGGGTTTCATGTAGTGGATTGCAGAGTTTCAGTGCTGCCTGTGAATACACAGGAGACTCCATTGCCATTCCTTACTCATTAGTTTCTAGAGGAGTAAATAATCTGGGCCTCAAAGTAGAGACTGTCTTCTGCCTCAGAAGCAGTCTGCCTTGAGGATTGCTCAGTTTGGAGTAGTTCTATTCTTGTGCTTGTTCTGATACTCCTTAGTCTTTTGTGCTAAGTAGGCGATGATAGTCTGTAAAGGAAGAACATAAAGAGTAAAGTGGATGCACCTTTTTGTGATTTCATACTATGAATTGTTGTATCTTATTTTCTCAACAAGAAGTCAGGTAAATTATTTAAACAGTGAGAGAAGCATTTAGAGAGTCTTGGCAAAATTGCTCTCTATTGTCATAAACTCAGTGCCATTCAGTATTAAAGACTGAAAACATTTCTCTTTAATATATGAGATATAACTCATGGAATTGCCTTTTGGTAATGTTTATTCCTTACACAGAGAGAAATCATACAAACACTACGAGGAAATACTGTTAGGATGCATCTTGCTGGCACGTCATTTCTTCTCACCCACACTCAGGCTTTCAGGATCAATTCTCACCTTGTCATACTCTACTGAAGAATAAAATCTCTGTTACTGGAAATCTTGCTTTGGTATTAAATCCACTATCCACTGTTTTGAGATAATAGGCAGCTGCTTTAGCATAACTTGGAGCAAAACCTACTAGCTATTATTACACTTATTATTACACTTCTGTCAAAAGGGTAGTTGTGTTCAACAGTCATGCACAGAGCTGGCAGTTTTCCTGGCAAGAACTACCTAGCCAGTAGTGGACATTAGGAAATGCTGTCATGAGAATTACTGTATTAGACACTTGATTTTTTAAATCGTATTTGAAGCTATTCTAATATTTAAACAATCTTTAAAATCCTCAGATTATCTCTGTCTCACTTTAAAAAATTCTGTAGAGATTTCAGTATAAGCAAATAAGTCAGAATACAAAAATCTGCCCCGTGCTTCTCCTCAGGATACAGCTAAGACTCCTTAGGATACAGACCAGAATTCATATTTAACAAGCTGCTTTAGTCCAGAATTCTCTCAAACAGTTCCTAAACAACCAACAGACAAGATTTGGTCGGTTTTTTTTTTCTTATTAGATTGCTAACCAAAATGTATTTATCACTTTTTGTGTAGGATGTTTGCTCTATACTTTGCTATATTCAGAAAAAAATATTTCAGTGGATGAGAGATAGTAAGATTTCTTTTTACTTTCGTAATATTGAAATTACTGTCCTTAAAATAATTATTTTTGAGTTTGCATTCTTCTTTTGGCTATATTTTAATCTCAGCTTTACTTTTAATGTTCAGGTTTTCATGAATTCACAAAGAGCACAAATTCACTGTGCTAATCCTTTGCTTACTTAAGATCATTTAGATATCTGTAGTAAATTCTTCTATTTTTTTATTAGTATGACTGATTTCCAAATAAAACAGCCTATCTTTTGGAGACATTCAGAAATTATACACCTACCTTTCTTGTTGAAAAAGTATAATTCTCTCTCTTCTTTCATCTGGGCCTAATAGACATGTATCTATAGTTCTGAATCAGATGAAAGATAAATAATTCATAGCCAAGTAAGATGAAAACTGAGGTGCTTGTGAAGTGTTAATTGTTTATATTTAATGGAGGATGGATGTAACAGGCTGGAATTCCTCTCTGCTGGAATTGTATGCAGTGTAAATGTGAATAAAAAGGTAAGAGGCCAAATGGTATCCATTACTATCACACATTGTTGAATCCTAGTGGCTGCTAGGAAATTGTTCAAATGCTAATAATTTATTACTAAACAATAATTAAAGGCAAATAATAAATTATATGATTCTGGTTTTACACATATCTATAATCATTTCATATAATTAATTAATAAAATATTTAGTATCTGTAGATTTCACCTCTCATATAATTTGAGTAAGTGAAATATTGCAAAAGTGACACATCCAGCCACAATCTAGTTCTTCTCTAGTCCTTTATATTTGAAAACCAGTATTCCATTTCTTTCAAGCCAGTGAAGGTCCAAAGCTTCTGGTTCAAATTTTGTCCAGTTTAATCCAAAGTCTATATATGCTTGCATGTCAGTCAGTATAATTTCACAAGATACTTTAAATATCATTATTATAAAAGTATTGAAAATATTATGCATTTTTGTTATGCAGGAGGAAAAGAGCTATAAAAATTAATAACTGAAGAGAAATTTGCTTATTGCATGCATTCAAATATAGTTTGAAGATGTGTTATACAGGGATAAAAATACAAGGAAAACTTGAATAACAATTATTAGGTACCGAGTTTCAAAAAGTGAAAGTAAATATAGAATTGTATTTTTTACAGTACATAGATTGATTTGCATTTATGTGTTTGCATATATATATTAGTAGTATTTTTCATAAGGTATTTTCTGTCTTCTATTCATGTATTTGTACTTAGTAGTAGTGATCCAAGGGGATTTTCAGTCTCCCATGTAATTCAAAAGCATTTGGTTTCTTCCAGGATATTTCTTGATAATTCTGATAAACGTCTTCCTCAAGATTTTTCAGAAGTCTTTTATCATCCTTTACATTGGTTATTTTGCATACCATCATCCTGCTTTTTCTTTCTGAAGTGAGTATCAGAAGCTGATTGTTGTAAATGGATCACCAGATAGTATTAGTCAAATATTGTTACATTTTAAAGAGTATATCTGAATAAATGTCTAATTAATATTCTGATTTTTAAAATCCATTGAAGCATTTTTTAATTCATTACAGATTTCTCTAATCTTTGAGAGTCTGAAGAAAAGTTGCGCTGAAAGCACTGCATTTTGCTAGTCTATTAATTATTTTTGATATTTGAATTATCTGTAAGGTTTTCTGGCTTTAATTAAAGAGTATATACTTCTTGACAACATGTTCTGAAGGGCTTATAATTAAAGGGGAGATAATGAATGTTTATCCTTTCTGTGTAGGATTGCTGTTTAAAACAATGAGGTACATAAATAACTAGTTGAACAATATTGTAAGGGGTTTTAGTGTAAATATTTTTTGTGGGAGGGAGAGATTAGGAGAAAAATAAACAAAGGGGCCTTAAGCTTAAAAAATGAACAAAGATAGTTTTATTAACACACACTAAAAGAACAGAAAAAAAAAAGTTGGGAAAAAACCCCTAAAAACCAGAATGAAACTTCAAAAACATTCTTCTTTCCTCTTACAAACTATTAACTTTCTTATTGAACAACATAGAAAAACACAACTTAGGGTTTTCAGTCAGTTTCACGCCTTAGACATAACTACTCATTACTTAGGAGAAGAGTCCTTCTAAGATCTTTTTATGATGATGTTTGCTATAAGACAAAAGAGAGTCCATTCTTTTTTAATGTCACACACACATCTGCTGCCACCCAGAGTTTTTGCAGACTGTGATGTTCTATCTGCAGAGCTTCTCAGTGTATCTGGGGTATTATTTACGAATACTTCTGATCTAAAATTATCTTTGTCTCAAAGGGCTGAGACCTCCTTTTTGACTCAGGAGCGGGGGTTTCACAGTTCCCAAATAAATCTCTACTACACCAGTCCTTAATTTTGATTAGAATAGCATTCTACCCAGATAATACTAAGACTCTGCCAAGAACAGTTCATTTCTTCATAATTTACCTTAGAAAAGTCCGGTCAAAAATGTCCACTTCTTCAATTCTATTCCAATATTATTAGTTCTTTCACTTCTCATCTAACTGACTTCATGCAGTGTCTGTTCCATGTACTTTCTGTTTTTCTTTCTTCTTTCTTTCGAGGAAGAATTGTGCTTTAAAAGTTCTGTGTTGCTAAGAAAAGGTTAAATTTTGCCTGGGGTTGCAAAGGCCACGTGCGCATGCCGGGCTGGTAGAAGAAACCGGCAAATGTCCATTTTTCCACCCCTCGGTCTCATCCAGGGCAGTCCAGCTCAGAGCTATCACTAAGCTGCAAAAAAAGGCTTCACCCGAGCTGCTTTCATGCGAGCAGCAGTTCTCAGAGCGCTCGGCTGGGCCCGGCCCAGCCACCCAGAGGCAGAAGGGCCTGACTCAGGCCTCCCCCCGCCGCCCGCTGCGTGCGGGCAGCAGCTCTCAGAGGCCCGGCCGGGCCCGGCCCAGCCGGCAATGGGGGGCCCAACCTGGGCTCCCCCCGCTCTCCATGCAGGCAGCAGCTTCTGAAAGCCCGGCCGGGCCTGGGCCCGGCCCGACCACAGTTACCTCATGGCAGATCACCAGAGCAAGAGAGTGGGCGGTCCCAGCAGATCAGTTTTAAATGTTCCTTCCGAAGTCGCACTGACACTACTCGTTGGTCAATTTAGCTGTCAATATCCCAGCCTGCTTTCTGATAGGTCCTTGTCCTCCTTTCCCCCCCACCCCCCCCCCAGCCCACGCCACAGTTAGGGCAGGGAAAAACATTACATTTCTCTCTATCTAGAAAACAAAATTGTGCCAACCCATGATAAATATGCTGGTTGATTGTAGTTGAATTTTTTGGAGAATATTGAATGATTAGAAGCAAAAGCTTAACTTTTCTGTGTCACTGCATATAATGAAAAGTAACATAGAAGATATATGCTACCATCTGTGTTTTGTTTGCTTTCTAATTTTGAACCTGAAGTGCTCCCACACCAGTGCAGATCCTCTCCTAATGCCCCCTTCATCTACCCCTCCTTCTTTTCAAGGTTATTTCATGAGAGGTTTTCACTCTCCATTTTCATTAAAAGCTGCTTTTGTAAGATGTTACTGTGTTTTCTGAGAAACTATTTTTATATTTTGGAAGAATATGTTATGAAATGAGTGGTAACCTCATGAATGACCTATGTGCTTTGGATTTATTACCTCTTTCCTAGTACACTCAGTATCTTTTACCTTGTATATGAAAATTTCTTCCCTATAATTTTGCCCCATACTACACAAAACATGCTAATTTCTCTCCACAGGCTCCACTCATAACTACACTTCATCAATCCTGTTCTCTCCTTCCCTGGTGCCTTTGATATCTGCTGAACCAGAGACAATATATGTTGTGATTGCATCAAAATAATGTGGTTCACTAACTACATGCCAAAGAGTTGAATAACTGGTGAATTCAAAGTGTTGAAATAGTTATTCAAGTTCTTATAAAGCCTGAAAGATCATGTGTGTTTATCAAGCTTCAAGGAACTTTGTCAGTGACTTTTTAAGTTATGCATAGTTGGAGAGAAAGGAGAAGAGAAGGAGGGATACAGTAGAGGGAATTACTGCATTAGAGAGGAATCTAGTAACCCATTTCTGGAAATTTCATGCTTCATTAAGTTTTCATTGTAGAAAAGACAAAGTTTTTTGATGCCCTCATGCAAGGCCAGATCTCAAAATTTAAATTATACGGTGAAGTATAAGTTTTGGGAGATATTTTTACAAATGAGTACCCTATGCTGTGTAACAGTATGTAAAGGAAATGCTGGTACCATTTCAGTCTGACATAATTATCTTTTCTGAGGTGGAATTGAGATAGATTTGAATAAATAGCTGAAAAGTATTCTAGAGCTATGTAGTATGCACTTATTTTCCACAGAAGAAAGGTTAAAATACACAAGTTCTTGATCACCAAATAGGAAAATGCAAAGTACAAAAGTAAGTACGTCTCTGAGAAGGTACAGTCAGTGTACCTTTGTGAGAAAACTCCATATAGAGAGAGAGCCTTGCATACTGTCCTGGTGATAATGAGTGAACTATATTGCTAAAACATTTAATGTTCCCTTTTAACACTTTTCAGCTACTCAAGAAAAAAAAAAAAAAAAAAAGAAATATCTGTATCTAATGAGTAATTCTGAGGTGTTCTGGTTTTTTCATTGTTTTTATACTCTATGTGAATGAAACTTTTTTCCCCTTCAAATACTGCCTCTTGAAAATTATAAAGAAACATATTTAAGCATTGCAGAAAACTGTATTTCAGAGCATCCTAATTATTCATGCGTTGTTTTCTGGTTTTACATCTTATATCTAATT
The DNA here is from genome assembly GCF_015227805.2 of Hirundo rustica. Classification (NCBI taxonomy): domain Eukaryota; kingdom Metazoa; phylum Chordata; class Aves; order Passeriformes; family Hirundinidae; genus Hirundo; species Hirundo rustica. Next base: position 55,203,202 of record NC_053488.1, on the reverse strand, counting down.
AAAATATATGTTCATTGTCTGTAACAAAATTGGAAGCACAGGCCATTGTATACACCTCAGCTGCAGCCACCTAAGTTTTAACTGAATTACTCTAACCTGTCGTACATTTAGCTATTAAGTATTTAGTCTTCCTAAGCTTGCTATTTCAAAAATAAGTTTTGCTAGTTCCTGAAATTAATTTGTTTGGTATGAAAGCTGATTTCCTACATTATTTTTCATTGTTGAAAATAGCTTCAGTCTGTTTAATTTTATCAATTTGACTCCAACATCAGTGTCAAGGTTGTTACCATGAATTAGCATATCTACTTATAACATCTTCAACTTAGCACATGAGGTTTTCTTTCTTTCTGTCTTGAATACAAATGAAAATAATTGTTTATGAAACTAAACAATTACTGATAATTTATATTACAGTTCCTTTAGTGCCTTCAATGGTAATTGTGATTCATTCTTTGCCTCATTTGGGGTTTATAATCGTACCACTTGCAAATCAAAGTTGGCTATTTTTTCTTCTACTGTACAAAACAGGACATTTTTATGTGTGATATTTATATGTACTTCACCTTTTGTCACTTTTTATGAGGCTAGTCTTATTTTCACTAGTACTGAGCTATGAGGATGAGAGAACATATGTCTCTCCATATGCACGTTACAAAACTTCTCGGTGCATTTATTGGTGCTAGCTTCATGGCTGTAGGGAATATCTGCTAAATTTTATTTTTCCTCCAAGTGAGTCACACCATTGTACATTTCAATTTGCAAGATGCGTAAAGAGCCAAGAACTGGTGTATATTACAACATGGTAACTTCCCATCTGGTCAATGACAGACAGGTTTGGGTTTTTTTCAATTCAGATACTCTAAAAATGTAATTTATTTCTATAGGAATTTAAAATATTATTCTTCATAAATCTAATTGACCCAACCAGTCAGTTATCTTCTAGTTTGAAGGCAGTGAGTGACCTTATTAGATAGGATAACATGACATTAAAGGAAGAGGAAAAATTTAAACTGGCCCAAATATCTTAACTGAAATAGTGAAGAGTTGAGTTTGCTGTCAGTCATAGCATTAATTCTAGTGTGAATATAGTAACTATTTTAACTTTAATTACTAACTACTGATAAGATTATATATGTTATACATGCATTAGATTATATATATTACTAATCTTGAACGTACAGAAATTAGGATTATTAAGAATCCAAAATCCTAATGTTTGAATGCAGTATGTATTTTAAATATGGAGAATTTACTTTGACTGGAAGTTCTATCAAGAGTTAAATATGTATGTGTATATATTTTTGATAAATGTTACTAGAATCCAGTATGTGCTAATATGCAAATATAATTGTAGAGTCAGCAAAATATAAAATACCAGATAAAAATCACAAAACCTGTACATATGGTTTTCTGGCACTTTGCTTATGAAGTTAGAGGTATTTGCCTCAGTGTTAAAAGTGCAAAAGCTGAGGTGTCTAAAATCTTTTACTAAAGTGACTATTGTCACTTGTCTCTATGGGAGCCACTGGCTCAGTTTTGCCCAGGCTAGCTTGAGACTACGACCAGACAGGAAAACTCCCCAGGGTCCTAGAAACCAGGGCAGTGGTGAAGGGCTTTTCCCCTTATCACAAGAGACACGGCGTCGATGGCTGAGGAAAGGAGTCAGACTTGGTGAGAGGGCAAAGTCCAAGGTCTTTATTCCGTCCTGGTCAGACACCTGCCTCAGTTGCTGCTCCGGCCAAGTCCTGCCCAGGCCTCATGTTCTGGGCTAGCATACAGGGGAAGGGCCAAGGGAGGGGACAAACCAAAACCCAGTGAGGGATAAGGTGGGTGTGGAACAGGGTTGGAGGGACATTTAAAGAAACCAATGGGAACATGAAGGGTGGAACCTCCTCGGCTCTGGGCCTATCGTTTGATGTCCTTACCCGAACTCTCCAGAAGCTGGGAGGAATAATCGAATGACAGACAGGACCCGTAGGAGGGGACTGGGAGGAGTGACAGGGAAGAGGAGTAGGGACAAGCCTTGGAATAAAACACTTTCCAGGAGAACCAGGGAGTACAGAACAAAGCATTATAACACAAAACCCTATATAAAAATAAGTAACATAAAATACAATATGAAAACAACACAATGCAACAGACTATTACAGTGGAGTTTTTCATAATAGTGGTATGTAAGGGCCCTGCTGGAAGATGCTACTATGGCTTTCTTAGGTGACTTCAAGGCTGCCCTGCAAGATATGAGGCATTATCCATTTTCTGGTAATGGAAACACCAACATGTGAAGTGCTAAACAAACTAGAGGAGTGTATTAGCCGACATCTTCTTTTCCAGGCCTTGTAGGTTTTTATTGAGTATGTTGTATAAATAGCAGCTTTGACTCAAAAGTGAAATGCAGTCATTATGCATTCAAGCATAGTTGGGAGGTGCATTCGAGCATAGTTGGGAGGTGGCACACTTGGCTAAGTCAGAGGTTGTAAAAGCATGCAACTTTTCTAGCTCCTCTGTTAGAACAACATGAGCCCATTTTAGTTCTGTCCCAAAAGTTATATGTAAATGGCACATGAAGTGTTTGAGCAGAGGCATATAAATACTTCTCTAGTCCAAAAGGAAAATGTCAGATTGAAAACCTTCCTATGAAGGAGGTTTTAATTGATGCTGAAGGTATTTTTTGTATACTGGTGGATAGTATTTATACCTGCCCAGTCAATGCATCAGTCCATATGAAGTCCTTAAAATCATGCATGTAAAATTCATGTGCATGTAAGTTTATATATGAAGTACTTAAAGTTTCAATGTTACCAACTATTGTATAAACTTGTAGCAAAAAAAGAAAAAAAAAAAATACAGTGGCTAAACATCAGTTGAAATTTGATTTTATAAGAACTTAATAAAAACTTACACATTAAAGAAAACAAAATTATCCACAATCCAATTTTGAAAACTTGTTTTAAAAAAGTTTCAGGAAGAAAATACTAAATACAGTAGATGATAAGCACTTTGCGAACAGATTTGTTTGCTTGTTTTTTGTTTAACTGTAATGTGAGTTCAGTGATTGTAGTTGGGTCACTGGCTGTGTTCAGAGTAAACCTTGGAATAGTATTTGGAAACCTAAATTTTTGCAGAACATGGAAATCACAATCAGAAAATAAACTGCAAACAGAAAATAACCTGCAATCTTTTTAAAACTAATGAATTTGTACTACACTTTCTCACTTCTCCCTGCTGGCAAAGCAGTAACTTACCCAGTTTAATATTTCTCGTGGATTTTTCAGGACATGTAAGAATTGCTCAACCTAAAGTGGAATTTTGCAGCCCCTTTGAGCATTTTCACTGCCTTTTACTTAAGAGCTTTATTCTTCATTAAGGACAGACACTTCTGATCTCTTACGCAACAATTACTGCAATAATAAACCAAAAAAATACCCTTACTTTTATCCAACTGCAGGAAAAAATCCTTTTTGCCTGGTAGAACAAAATACAGTTCCATGAAAGAGATAAATACAATTGCTTTGTATGTAACTGTGGCAGACTAACAAATGTCAATTTTCTTTTTACTAGTTGAAATTAAGTGTAATTCTTTCTCTGAACTGCCTTAAAGTAAGGAAGCATGAAACCATTTTCAGAGTAATCTAGGAGGAGTTGACACTTAAGGGAGTTAGTGTTACATCTGCGAGTTAAGGATATTAATTTCATAGATAAATTAATTATTTCTTTCTGTCTTTATCTTACATTTTGAAAGGACTCCTTCAGCCAGAGAAATGGCAGCCCAAGGTCTGCTGAAGCTGCTCTTAGCCCAGCCATACTGTAATCTGACCTTGCTTTTGGAAACATTGCTATACCGTGATTGTCTCTTAGTGAAAATTTTGCTGAGAAGCTCAAGTAAGTATTGATACTGTCAATCCATGTAAGAATATCAGTGAGAAGCACAAATTCATTTTTAACCACTTAAATGCTGGAGGAAGGCTGTCAACCATTTTGAGGGTTAGGCACCCATTTAGCAGTAGGACACTTCTCTAATGTGTAAAAAGAAAAAATCATCACTTTTTAATGAGAATTTACACTCAACCATTGTATGATTAATTTCAAAGCAAACTGAAATTTGGTAAAATGGGCTGCTATTATAAATGAAAAACAGTCAAAATTAGTTTGAGCTTAATGGAGCTTTGAGACCACAACCGCCGTATACAGGTTTTTAAAAGTGTCTAAAAGACCACTGTCAGAATTACATTTGAACAGTGGAAAGCTTCTTAGATGTTTTGTTGTAGTTATTTTATGCTTGTCACTGTAGACATTGTAGAATTACATAAATATATTTCTGCTTGTTAATTAATTAATGCTGTTTTGAAAGTAGAATAAATAAAATAATGTTTCTACAAATTTTTATTTGTATTCTGATGATAAGCAACAAACTTTATCACATCTTTCCATTAGTAGTTTGCAGATCAAATGATTATTTTGTTGAATAGCGAATGGTATAATCACCTTAATCACCTGACTTAATTTTTCAGGCATATGAGAGTCTTGGTTCCTTTATTTTGTTGGCAAACTATTCTTTTTATTTATCAAAAAACTATTAGGTCCGCATAATATTTTATATATTTATATTTATGTTTATATGTATTTATCTATCTAGCTAAAACATTATTTAGTTCTGTCATTTTTAAATGGTCTAATATTTGTCAGAGGTACAACGTCTTCCACTGCTGTCACACATTTTATTGAGAGCTGCTGTGCATGCTTGCCTACTCAAACACATCATCTTTTACAAAGGCTGACAAACGTTTGACAAATGGTCATAGTCTCACCCTACTGTTATCCTGTATTGAGTTTTACTATCTCTTTAATTATTACAGGTAATAAGTGACAGAATGTATTAGTTTATTGATTGACCAACCTCTTAAGCTTTAGGGAAATCCATGTTACTTTGAATTACAAAACGTGTTATTCACGTAGGCTTTATTCATGTAACTTCAATATTGGAATGAATAAACTTTCGGTTTAGATGAAATCAATACCTGTGATGATCCATGTCAACTAAATTAATTTCAATGGGGTCAATTGTCTAATGACAAAAAATTTGTATTCTTTATTCCTTTTCCTATTCAGCTAAGTATACCATAGTTTTTGAGCAATTTGCCCTAGTGATAACAAAACTCCGTGGTATTTAATTACATAAGAATTTTTTTAAAAGGAAAAGCCTTCTCACATTTTTTTACATTAAGCCTTTCCTTTTCCTTTTAAAAACAGGCCAGAAGGCAAAAAATCTTAGGTATTGATGAGTATTTCTGTATTGTTTTAACACTTTGGGATACTCAAAGTAGACATCATTCAAACACATTTAATTTCATCATAATCCCATTGTTCTCATGGTTGTACCGTAGGAAGGTTCAGAAGGAACGCATATTCCCCATCATAGTAGGAAGTACTGTTGGGATTGCCAAAGCTTTTTCAGTAGAAAGTGTATTTGTAGAGAAGCTATGTATTCATGATTGATGTTCCTAAGTATTATAAGAATGATAATACATTTGTTGAAGCTATTGAAACTCTGTGTATATAATTATATACTGTCTGGACAAGAAGATGACAGAATGTGCAGTTTTGTCATTTTTTTGTGCAATATGATACGTGAAATGTACGTAAAAATTAAAATATGGAAATACAAAGTTACTGCATAAAAAAATACTAAAGGTAATAAATCAGGTTTCCCAGAACTGAACCATTTATTTGTCTTCAGTGGGTATGACTATTGAATAAAGGCAACTTTGAAAAAATTGTTGAAAACTTTGATTTGCATTTTTGACAAGCTCTGAGTCTAAATAACCTAGGTCTGTTCAATTATAGTGACATATAATCCTAGAGTTTTTTCTACAAGTCCAACATCCAGCAACTTTCCTCAAGACATGTTCTTGAGTGAGTGAAGGGTCTGAAGTCTCTGCTGTGGCTTTGTAGAGAGGAATAGTGAAAATAGCTGGTGTGTTAATTTTCTGACAAAATGAACTGTTTTGCAATTTACTTGCAAATTTTTTTAACTAATATTGCCTTATCATTCATGGATGTGAAATAGAAATGGATTATTTTGACAAGCAACAAATAATAGAGGGGAAGAAGGAAGTGGTGTCTGCATAAAATAAGGAATTGAATCCAGCAGATGCTGACATGAAAACGTGGAGGATGAAAGTGAATTCTGAGCATTTCTGCTAGATTTGCACTAAATACACTGCATGCCAGTGGAACAAGTCTGTGATTTCTAGTTTGATAATCATTATTTCCAGGAATCAGGAGTTTTTCTTTGCATAATAAAGCAGACAGCAATAGTTTTATCGGGTTGCACTGGCCCAACACAGGATTAATACCAGAGGGGACCCCATCAGACTGTAGGCACCTGGCCACTTATGAATAGCAGATAAGACAATGGTGTCTAAGAAATTGTCGCTGAGAATCAACAGAGCACATTCTAGTTCTTCAGTAAGCCTTTGGTGTCATACATTTGCTTAAGAGGAGATAGTATCAAGTTGATGGCGAATAATAGAAAATGCGATGTATTGCTTTATAATCTTATCAAGAATCTTATTCATTATCATAAAAACTTGAGACTCCAGTTGTTACAGAAATTTAATTTGTCTTTCTACACACTGTCTTAAAGTGAGTATTGGCATGTGAAGATAAACTGTAAGAAAACTGCATTCACAGCAGGACCAGGCCATTGGTAGTTTTACCTAATGTTTTTGGCTTGCACAATACATATTTGTACTTCTACTACTAGAAGACAATATGGTTTAGTCTGTATATCTCAACATAGATGGTACTCAGGGCCTAAAATTTTTAAATAAGAATTGATAGTAACATTTACAAATATTTAGTAATAAGTCTAAGGCTGCAAATCTGAAATTGGACCCAAATAACTATGGTTTGCTTCAAGAAGAGATTGATTACCTTGTACATGAAAGCAGGTTGGGGAAGAGAAGATTTTCATCAAGAAAATATAATTGTGTGGTGCACCATTAGACAACTTTCTAGACACTAATAGATATGAAAAGTTTTCTAAGACCATTCTTTTATTAACTATTTTCTGGAAAGAGAACTTGGAAATGTATTTGTAGAATGGGAAGATTTTTTTTCCCCCACTCCAGTTCTTTGCCCTCTTTAAAACAGTTCTCTAACTGCCATGATGTATAATGTATCACTTTAAGGTAAATTTTAAGAACTAATTAATTTTTAATCCAACTTAATTAATTACATTCTAGACACATAAGAGTAAATACCACCTTTTTTGTGAGTTACCCTAAAAGAAAAGTGAAAAGTGTTAACTTCACCAATTGACCTCATTTAGGAGGCTGAACTATTAGTGGCAGTAGTGAGTTATTACAGAAGAAAATGTACATGCCTTACATAAATTACCAACTCCATCAAAACTCTGGCATTATTAAAATCTGTGACAATATGACACTTTTATTTCAAGTTTTTGAGGGTCATTCTTTCTTATTGTACTTTCATTGTTCTTTCTTGTACTTCTTTGTACTTTCTTCTAATGACTTAGATTTAATAATCCTGTGTCATGGTCTGTCACACAAGTGAAAAAACTACCAACTTCTATAGTTCCATGGCTCAACCATACACCATTTTGGAGAAAAATAGTCTTGCAGGTTTTGGACACAAAACTTGGATGTTAATCTGCAACCCTGCCTTCATTAGGAAAGCAGAAGTAAATCTCGTAGAGTCATTTGTATCTTTGTGCAGAGGTAGATCTCTCTTCCAGGTATTTGTGGATCATGCAGTATAAGGCATGTGCATACCCTTCAAAGTTTTAGCCTCTTCATGATAGCAGTCTGTGTCATGGTAGCCTAATGGTTAGAAGATTACTTTAAAAGTGGCACCTCCTCAAAAGGTCTCTCTGACCAGTAAGCTTATTGGAGTCTGTACCTGCAAAACCAGTGAAGGATGTACTGAGGTGATATACTTCTAGCTGGAATATAAGTAAAATAAAGGACCTTAATACAGATATCCTGTTCCATTTGGTGATTTTTGAGTGATAAAGTAGAGAAAACAGTAAACAGATTTTATGGAATTTCTGAAAACCTAAGTAGGATTTCCTCTTTGGACTATAGGGGACTCCTGCTGTGACTCACTTACCTTTTCTTGACGGAGTGTGAAGTAGTGTCTGGTATGTGTGATAGACTCAGTGTCTGTGATATATGGTCATATGGATAGCTTTTCAAAGATCTTCATTTCTGATAGGAACTTCTTGTTACAGTAGAGCTCTAGACTGAAAAAGTTCTAAGAAGGTAAGCTGTTTAGTATCTATCCAATATGTGGAGAAACACAAGGGAGCTAATGTGGCCACAGGACTGCATTCAGTATTGTTTTATCAAGTTTTGGCTGTCAAAATGTCACACTTTTTGCATACTATCCCATAAAATCAGTACTGAAGGTATTCTGACAGTAGCGGGGGTTTTCTTAATTGGCCATAGATAAGACAGAAGTCAGTAACTCAGAAAGTCATTAATGGAGGCTTCTCAGATAGTTGAAAATACATTGTGTAGGGAGAAAAAATTCTAAATGGAGTTGAATGAAATTAAAATGCTGTGGCACTGATGACATATAAATATATAGCTACAGAAGTAGTTTGCTGATATGTTAATAATTTATGGGCAGATGGTATTAGTGTTGTTAAAGGCTTTTTTTGCCCTGTGGAGCTTTTTAGTTGTCATAAATTTAGGATTTATTTGATTCACAGGTAGTAGCTAATAGAGGGCTTATTATTATTTGGAATGTATTAAATGGAAATGAGTAGATTTAATATCTGGGTTTTATTCAGGATAGGAATAATATGACCCTGGGATCAGCTTAGTTGTTAGCAACAGGGTTGTGTGTTCAACCCCATATGGGCCATTTACTTAAGAGTTGGACTTGATGACCCTTGTAGGTCCCTTCCAAATCAGAGTATTCTGTGACTCTTCCATGAATCTATGATATAAAATTTTTCCTTGGAATTTAAAACTAAAATAATACACTTTCTGCCAAAATGAAGCCACGTTCAAAGTTACAATAGATTTTAGCTGTAAAATTATCCACCAGGTCAGATACAGTAAAGGAACAGACAAAAAGTTAGTGACAGAAGAAACACTGAGGATGTAGTGTACTGCAGAGTGCCTGCTAAAGTATTTCATTCTCTAAAGAAATAGAGCATATCCTTTTGGCATTCTTTATAGCCTCATGACTTGCTGTGATTTAAAGAAATCTTTAAAATCAATAAAGAAAGCAAAAGTTTCATGCTCTTTGCAAATTAAAGACCAGTATCAGAAATAATTTGTTCCATCTTCAATTCCTCTTCCTAAATGAAACAGCATGTATAAGTTAGAGTTTTGACTACCTCTTTTGGTGAAAAAAGACAGCATACTTGTTTGTATCTTGGCTGTTGTATATAGATTAACTTGGGAGAGAGAAGTCTAGAGTCAGTAACAGAGGATTTTTTGAATGTGGCAAGATTAATTTTATGGCTAGACTAGTCAGATAAATGCTGGATGAGTGATATTGTTGGCAAATTACTTGGTGGTATTTCTATCAGTAAGAAAGAAATATGTGTAAATTGCTCTTGTAAGTCTGCCTTTCTGAAGTTATGTTTTCAAAATACGTGGTGGTATCCCAAGAGGTTTAGTGCATTATTTTGTCATAGGAAGAATGTTCATTGTGAATGGATAGGTTATGTTATTCATAATTTTCTTATAGAGATATTAGAAACAATAGTATTCAAATATATTTTGGTATCTTTTGTGCATATAGAATATCATGCTATATGGAAATAACAGCTTTTTTTTTTTTTTTAAATATATTTTAGCAGGTATCTAGATAAATATATAGCCACATTTAGGTAAGAATGCTAAGTCTTGCTAAAATAATGAAGAAGCATCTCCTTTGAGCTGCCTGTGGGAGCTTTAGGTTCCCTTCACAAACTAGCTTTTGCTATATGAGTGCACTCAGTGAAAAAAAGAGAATGTGTAGAAGAAAGCATCACAGAGTGGTAAATATAATACCTATCATATAAATTCTGTTCTATGTAATAATTAACAAGAAAGCTGAACTGAACTTCAAACTGAGATGAATATTTAATGTTGTGACAGGTGAGGTAATAAATGTAAAAGAAAAAATCTAAGACAAGAGAAATCTACATATCTTTCTGTAGACTCCTAATTTGTAATATTTAGCCACCTATACTGATCTGCTAGCTAAATTTTCGAAGTATACTATCCTTTAAGGTCCCTTGTAACCCAAAGGATTCTGTGATTCATGACCACTTATCCATCAGAAAATTCATCTTAACCTGAGCTTTCTGGTTGTTTTTACTACAAGGACAACTTTTACTTCACAGTAAAGCAAGAAAACACTGATGAATAATTACATATCTTTACTAGTGGATTCATGAAGATCTTTGCTTAAAAGCACAAGAGTTGCATTATGCAGTTACATAGGTATAACAAGATGTATGTATAGCCCTTTTGAGTCATTGAAAACCGATATAATCACGACAAAGACCCTCTAACTAATTGAAGTCAGAAAGTAGTGGTATGTTTATTCACCAGCAGACGTAACAGGAGTCATCTCCGAAAGGCATGGCCGCCCCGAACAAGGCTCTTTGCTCTCTATTTATTTTCCAAGATCTTACATACAATATATATGCATAACGCCAGCACCTCCCATCCCCACTCTCTATTAAAATGAGGCTATTAGTCCTTCACGCGTGCGCAGTTCTTCTCTTGAATTGGGTCGGTGGTCTCAAAGGATGAAGTCAGGAGAGTCTTCATCAGGTCTCTGTGACCCGCTGGCATGATCCAAGGTCTCCTGCTTCGTGATTGATTGATACCAAGTCCAGGTGCTGGTCTTTGTTCTTACTGGTTTCAATCTGTTCTTATGATGGTTCACTTATTCCACTTTTTCTATAAACAAGCTCATAATATAACAGTTAGCTGTAGCTTGGGCATCTAATAATCATTAACCTACTATTTACTGATCTAACTTATATCTTGATCAATATAAATTGCTTCTAACCCTCAGCTAAAATCTTAACTCTTTAAAATCATGATTCACTTTCTACAATTCTCCTTATCTAAATCTTTTGGTAGCACTAATTGATTAGAAAAGTTATAAGTAAGTTGTGACTGAAACTTTCCATATGGCATGGTCATAAAGAAAATTTAGCCTTAATTTCAAGTCATAAGAGCCTTTAAACAAATTCCTCGTGTACTACAGAGGCAGTTTACATAGTACTTGAAATCTTAGCAAACCTCCCTGTGATATATGTCCTAAAGTTAATTCGTGTTAAATGTTATAATATGTAATTCATTCTCTGTAAATGTAATGATAACCATAAGGAGCAGGTTTTATTTCTAATCGAGTATACAACAGGTTAACTGTGACTCAAACAGCACGGTGGGACACAGGGAATTCTCTGTTGAAGATTACACGGAGGGTCACAAGGAAGCTATGCCAGGAATTACACAAAAAGGGACATGGGAAAACTTCTGCCGGGAATCATTAGAGGAGAACAGGAAAGGACGGAAAAGGGAGATGGAGAACCCGGAGGACCGAATGATTACATCAGATCGATATCTTATCCGTCCCCGCCCGACATTAACATCTCTACACAGCAATCATGATCCATTCAACCGCACCAGAACCCGAACATGAATATCTAATGAAGCTGCCTTCGAAGGGGGAGTCTTAGGGTCCCAATTTTCTCTCAGTGAACCAGTGTATAAAAATCGGCAGCCCCAGACCAAAATGTGAACTGAGGGGGTGACAGACTGACAGAGTGTGTTACTGTGTTCACCCAGCGCCGAAACCCCGGGGTTCAACGCTGTCCCTTTTAATTGTGGCTATCGGAGACTGTTATTTTGTCTCAAAATAAAATTCTAAATTTTGATTTACTGAATTTGGTCTATCGTATTTATTACAATCTGGTGACCCCGATGTGATGGTATGATATTGGGACCCTCGGACCCCTGTCTCTGACCAGGAGGCGCCCTGCTGAATTCAGCGGCCTGGCAGAGCCAGGAGACCTTGTGGAACCGATCAGCCACACAACGAACTTAAGCAAAAAGCCACACTTAAAAGGGGTTTAGGCGAGGTCAGATCTCCTGGGAAACTCGGGGAGGTCTGGGGTGCAGGACCTCCGGAGTCACGGCGAAGAGAGCACAACTCGTAAAAGTCTACGTGCACGAAGAATCCACGCAGGAAAAGGATCGTAAGTATTGCATGGTTGACTGGGAGTGACCAAGTGTGTGAGTGAGATGTGATTTTATCACGAGGCGAGTGGGGACCCCAAAACCGCAGTTCCACTTCCCCGTGAGGGGTGTGGTCGGTTGCGGGGGAAGCGAAAGTTTTGGGGGTAAAACGCACCTCACACGTCAAGCCCAGAAACTCAGGGAGTTTTTGAAGGGGGATTGGTCACAGGAAGGCTGGAAGGGAAGGGTACATCCTTAAAAGAGTTCCGGGGACTGGTAAACCTTTCAACCTAGGACCAGGAATGGTCCAGGGGAGAGAGTAAACAGGAGGAAGAGAGCTCACAATCACCAGGAAAACCCCAGGAGGGATCGATCACCCTTAAAGGGCCAGTAACTGATGAACCGACATGAAAAGGGACATGGGAAAACTTCTGCAGGGAATCATTAGAGGAGAACACAAAAAGACGGAAAAGGGAGATGGAGAACCCAGAGGACCGAAAGATTACATCATATCGATATCTTATCCATCCGCGCCCGACATTAACATCTCTACACTGTACCCAGACACAGCAATCACGACATTGTTCTCCAGCGCAAATCCATTCAACCGCACCAGAACCCGAACATGAATATCTAATGAAGCTGCCTCGGAAGGGGGAGCCTTAGGGTCCTGATTTTCTCTCAGCAAACCAGTGTATAAAAATTGGCAGCCCCAGACCAAAATGTGAACTGAGGGGGTGACAGACTGACAGAGTGTGTTACCCTGTTCATCCAGCGCCAAAACCCCGGGGTTCAACACTGTCCCTTTTAATTGTGGCTATTGGAGACTGTTATTTTGTCTCAAAATAAAATTCTAAATTTGATTTACAGAATTTGGTCTAACATATTTATTACACTCCCCATAGAATTTGGTTAAATTAATTTTAAAAGTAAATACTTACAATAATAGAATGAAAGTTCATTTCTGATTTTTATCTCACCATTTGAACTGAGATGGTTATTTCTGTGTCAAACATATCCCTCGTTTGAATGAATAAGTGGAATCCATTTGATTCTTCACTTAGAGGCATCTGGCATTGGAAACAATATATGTCAGCTCACTCAGCTCATAGGAAAAAGAAGGCTGATTAAACACATGTCTTATCGCTGATCTGTCTGCTACCTTGGGGGAAAAAAAAAACAAACCACTGCTTGTTGGTTATGAAATCACTGATCATGTTTTTCAGCTTTCTACATCTTCTGTTTCTACTAAGGTTGCATACTACCTAGACTGAATGATTTACAGTAATGAATGAATTAGGTTGTAGGAATTCAGAAGAGAGTAAAATGAAATTTTTTTTTATTTCTGAAGTTATTCAAAGATGGGTTGAAAGCAATTATTTTCCATTGGAGTAGATTTTGAAGGCTCCCATCTTTGTCCTCCACAGGTTGCTGAAGGTAAAGACAACCAAACTGGCAGAAGCAATGACATTTTATCTAAATACTTTTTGCAGAAAACATTGTTTTTGTAAACTAGAAATTTAAATTAAGAGTATTTAACAGGTGTTGGGGATTAGATTTGTTCCTTTTTGTCTTAAAGAATTTTTCCCCATAAGCTACTGGGAAACAAAGTGCTGGTACTTAGGGGGTACTTGACTAACACAAAAAGACCTGGCCGGGAGGGAGATGGTCACTCAAGTTTGGGGGAGGGAAAAAGGACAGGGCTGCCGGGAGCGGGTTTTTGTTTTTTTTTTTTCTTCTGCTCTCGGTTTCGGAGAGGACGGTCAGGCGACTGCTAGCTACGTGAAGAGTCCGCTGTTAACGGCGGGTCCGATCCTGGGAATTCTACCATCATCCATCTGCTGGAGCGCCCAGGAATTCGGAACCCCCTTCACCTGCCCTGCTGGAGCAGGGCCAGCCCTGCCCGGCTGTCACGGCTTCTTCAGCGCTGCTCACTTTGCCGGGACATTCCCCCTTGCCTGCCAGGACACCCCCCTGCCTGCTGGGGACATCCTACCATTCCAGCCACCAGCCTGGGAGTTTCCACCATTCCAGCTTGGTGCTCTCAGGGTCCCAAGGGATCAGACTGCCCCGGGCTTTGTGAAACAAAGCCCCTCGAGGTTCCTGGTTCTGTTTATTATTAATGCTGTAGTTGTTGTTTGTTTGCCTTGTCATACTTACCAGTAAAGAACTGTTATTCCTTTCCCCATAGCTCTGACTGAAAAGCCTCTTTAATCTTCTAAATTATGATAACTTGGAGGGAGGGTATTGGAATTCCCCATTCCTAGAGAAGCCCTGCCCTCCCTAGCAGATACCTGTCTTTCAAACCAAGACAGCAGGTTATGGCTCTGGGCATTTCTCATGGTTGTTAACACTGGAAGCATATTTCACAAACAGGTGGGAATCTCAGGTCTTCAATATTAGCACAAGTTAAAGTCATTGAATTGCAGTGATTCCTGGAGTTTTAAACATATCCTTATCTTTCAGCTGGGAGATTGTGTTATAATGATTATCAGAAACATTTGTAAATATTTGTTACAAATTATTACTGGACTCTAAGATAATCACTTCTTGTCTTTAAAAACTGTATCTTAGCAGGGCTGAGATTTTATTTTGTGGAACTGTTTCATTCTGATTTTCATCTTGCACTGAAAAACAAAGCCAGCACATTTTTGGGAATATGGACCTGTTACTTTTCTTAATTTTTTATGTCTAAATAGGATTTTATTATTTCATATGTCTATTATATAAGGTGGAGGAGTTAAGCAGTAATAATGTTTTGACTGTGATTCTGCAGTTCTGATTAATCTTCAGTAAATAATCAATTTCCAATTACAATCAATTTCAATTTAGTTTTGAATTAAGTAGGCATATTCTGCAATTTGAAAACATGCTTGAGTCTTTTTTTATTCGCTGCACAATTTGGGAAGACAATCAACGGTAATTAGCCAGAGAAAGATAAGATTTCAGTATCTGTAAGTGTTGTTGTTTGAAATATTATTCAGATAAACTTTGCAGTTTGTTTTGATTAATATTATCCATTACTGAGACCTTGAATTTCTTGGAAATTATTTGAACCATGTCTTTGTTTATTTTGAAGGAAATGAAGCATTAAATTGTGATGAACAAAATTCTCACTTGGAACAGGAAAATAGCAAGGAGTCCACTCTGATTGAAACGATCTTCACAGTATTGTCTTACTGCACTTTATCACCCAAATCTCTTGGCATTGCTTTTGAGTCCTACATGGAAAAAGAACTGCTGTGGAACTGCTTATACAATATGACAGGTACTTAATTTATTTATAAGCATTTCAAATCTGATGTTAAATGCTGTTCATTTTCAGACATGTAGTGAATAGTATTTTTACCATAATAAACCAGGTGAAAGTATGTTAGTTTACTTCAAAATTATAGTATTATTGAACGGTTTTGTGCATTCAGGCCATGGTAGGAGTGGTGAAAATTTTGAAGAATGCAGACGTTCCAGAGCAGTGTTGTTGACCAGGAGTCTGATGACCTTAAGTGGTTGTCTTACCAGCAAGCTGGCTGCAGAACATTTTTGTAGGTCTCTACCAGTAGAGATTCTTCATCTCTGTGTATTTAGCAGCTCCAGACCTTTACCACAATTTAACAGTAAGAAGAGTGAAAAAGAGGAAGCATGGAAAAAGAGAAGTAAGAACTCCTCCTACTGAGGGAGAAACAATCTGAGGAGCATATAATCTTTGCTGTCAGCAGGCACTCAGACTCTTAATTTTTTGTTGAGAGGGAGAGCTGCCCTCACAATTAAAGCAACTAATTCTATCCCCAAGGAAAAACAGTAATCAACCAGAAAAGAGAGGTGAGATTTAGAAGGGTGATATTGCAAATTATGGATTAAAAGCAGGAGGGTTCAAGAGAAGAGTATGAAAATGGCAGAATGCAGGAGGGGAAATAGAATTATGAGTATCACAAAATAGATAAGAATTATAAAAGTGCTCAGGTACTTCTCAGAGAAAAATGGGATTACAAAAACTAGAAATTTAACGTGTAAGGGGGAGAAAAAGAGAGAAGAGGTGCATGGAAACTTCCAGAAAGGCCATGATGAGATCAGCAAAATGTAGAGGGAAGCAAAAGTATGAGCAAAGGATCTAAAGATCTAACATGTGAAAACACATCTCTGATATGCTCTGCAACACTCTGCCTGACAATTGCAGCTCCATGACAATGGAGAAACTGCAGTTTGCCGGGGTATTAAGAATGTGGAGAAGACTGATATTTGTATTGTCAATAACTGTATTTAGGATAGTGTGTTTTGAGCATGCAATCTCTGATGACTTACTGTGTTTCTGTTTATGAGTATTATTTGTATATATTTTTGTTTCCAAAATAGCTTTTTTTTTCCCTTTACTGTCTGGAGTATAGCACTTTGGGTATCTAATAATTGCAGCTTCATTAATACTATCAAGAAAATGATGTAGAAAAAAGGTATATCTGAAAACAAAAATACATACAAATAATAGTATATCTGTTTGCCTCATTGATACCTAACAAGTACTTAAATGTTTTCCTTATAAAAAGGAAGACATCAATCAGCTTAAATAGATTTTTTATAAATATATCAGTGGAGAAATGAGAATTAAGGAAATAAATTGATTTTTTTTTTTGTCAGTACTATATTTAAGATGCTGTATAAACATGCATTGTACTCTTTCTTAATTTGTAACAGACCAATATGTCGAATTTATTATGAACCATAATGTTACCTTTTTTTTTTCCATAAGAATTCTGAACACACTTTCTGAAACAGATTTACACAACTGACTACACTTACTGAATAGTTAATAATTCTTCCTTCTGAAGTTTCCAGTTGTGGTGAGTCGGAGCCAGAAGTTATCAGATGCTTGAAGCTGACTTTGATTAATTCAGTCAAGGGTATAGTGAAACAGATAATTTCTTTGATGCATTCATGGGAGGCAACAGAAAACTATGGAACGTACCAACACAAGCAAATAGTTCCCGAAAGTTTACTGAAAACTGTTCCAAAGGAATGGAATTACACTCCTCGGGAAATGAAGAGAAAAGAATCTGGGAAATGTAGGTGAAATTTATACATAATATTTATATATTTATACAATACATCCTGTAAGCTTCTCATAAGTACCTCTAAATCCTTTACTCTTTTACTCCAAAACTGGGCAGTTAAATTTTTTGAGTGTTGTAGCTTGACAATGAACAAACTATTTCCAAACATCCTGTGGTGGTTGGGGTTTTTTTATGTACTTTGCATTAAAATTCAGTTATTCTTTCTTGAGGCTTACACAAATACATATACAAACAAGGTTTTGAAAATAATCAGTATGGTAGTATTGATAGTAATAGTAATGAAGATGTTTTCAGCATCCGGCAGTAGTCAGATGGGATTCAAAACAAAGTAAAGAATAATGCTTATACTTCGGCCTCAATGGCTGTAAACAGTTTTCCTTTTCATTATCATCTTTTCATTCAGGATAGTCATTCATTCCAACTTTACAACATAGCAATTTATGCTTAAATTAAAAAAGCACTGAAACTGTTGTGGAATATGCTACTGCTTGGTTGTTGAAACAGTTAGTAACAAAAGAAAAAAATTGTATAGAACAGGAGGTGTTTTGAAGGTGATTAGATGTAAAGCTGATTCCTGGTATGTATTTTCACTTCAGGTCATGGTTCAGAAGGCTAACTTTTGGAAACATTTCATGATAAATTATTGCCATCAAAATTTTACCTGATTATTTTCAATACTATAGTATATTGTAGTACGGTGTTTTGAGTATGTAGATTGTGGCCAAGCCAGGGCCAAAATCCTTTTTTTTTTTTTTTTTTTTTTTTTTCATATATCTTCACTGCACTCTCATTTTAATCTAGAACTTCTGTATGGCTATTTTAGGCTAATTGCTGTGTGTGAACTGATATGCAAGCTGAGAGGTAAGACTCTAGGCTTCAAGACAATTGAAATTTGTATGTGTGATATCTAAACCAGATATTGTTCCTTTTCTTAATAAAAGAAAAACATTTGGAATATGGATGCAATGACATAGGGTTTTCTTGAATTGTTTGGAGATTGTGTAGAGATTGGTGCTTTTTTAAATCCTGACACCTTTTCCTATAGTTTTCATTTTAGATATGGCCTGGCTTTTGAGCAGCACAATTTCTCTGTAGTTACTTTTATAACTACTTTTATTATCTGGAGTCTTTAAAATGCAGTGCTATCTAGTGTAGATGCTTACAAGAAAGATGATAAACTGGAGTTTTGTCATTTTGAACATAGAAAGAGACTGATAAAAAGCTAGTAGTTATAAATGGAAGTAATACTCTAATACACTTAGCGCAATGCTTCAGCTGTGTAGTAAAAAAAATGGTACAATTTTGAAGACAACCTTTTACAAGTCAGAATACCTGAGTACTGTCTTTCTCATGAATCCTGTAATGACTGCACAGCAGGACTAATTGTTATGAGAGTCACAGTCTAAGTTCTACATTTTCTTTTAAGTATTGTAATTGTTTAGGCTTTGTGGGATTTATGTGCAGAAAGCATAATACAAGTGAAACTACAGTGTTGAGTACTTAAGCTTTTTATCCATTTTCAGTACAAAAGGAAGTTAGAAATTATCATACAATATTCAGAAGCAGTTAGAACTATACTCTTAATGTTAATCATTTCATTTTTTCTTTCTATTTTTAAGGCTTCACAAGGCTTGCAGCTCAAGCAGTATCTATTGTAATCAGCAAGTTACCTACAGTGATTGCATGTTTGCCTCCCCCAATTAAATACTTCTTTTTTCTGGCTGAGAGAAAAATGTCAAGAAACTTTGCTGAATTGAAGAAAGCTGGTCTGCTTGTCTGGAACTTGATTGTAATTATATGTCGGGTATTTGAGGATGGAAATACTGCAGAATTTTTAACAGGTGCGACACTTGACAGATGGAGCAAAGAAAAACTCAGTTTAGTTCGTGTGTGCTTAGAAAGTATTATGGGAAAACAGAAAAGTGGTCCTAAGCAAGTGACCCAGAAGATTATACAAAGCATTGAACAGCAAAGACCAAACTGGATTGAAAGCCAGTTGCTGAAGGCAAGAAAATTGAGCATAGACTGGTAAGAACATAATATTTTTCAAATGCTCTTATTTGCTCTTTATTTTACTGGGTTATTGGCGTGTTTATGGCTACTGCTCAATTTTAAGGAAGAGAGATGAGCAGTGATCTTATATGAAACTGATTAGTCCTTAGCATTGATGGCTTTATACCATGGGTTTTTAATTTAAGTTCATTGCTGAAACACTAAAGCATGGTTGTTTCATCAGAATGGTGTGTTCATAGTACTACAAGATTTCATGTTTCCTTGATGAGCCAAAAATGTGGACAAGTCCATTGTTATATCTTTCAAAATGTGAACAAGGTACTAAACGTATTTGTAATTTAATTTTACTGTGGTGATTAAGCGGAAGTTTTCATTGTTCATCTGTGAATAAAAAGGAAGCATTCTTTATTCTAGAACATAACAAACCCTGCGGCAAATAGGGTATATCAAAACAGGACAAGAATAATATCCTGCTATGCCTTTCTGAGAAAATACCAAATTTTCCTTCAGATTTGACATTAGGATCTTTACAGTGATTTTTCAAGAAGTTGTGTACATGTCAGTGTGTTTGTAGTCCAGTCTGTTTTAATGTTGCAGTCATGTATCATTCTGTAAAAATACCATTCATCAACTTTGCAATATTAGATTGATTTGAATTACATGATTCATGGAATTAAATTGTAACTGCTGAAAGTAAGATTGCTGGGTTTTCTTCAGTGAGTATTCTTTAAGGTTGCAGTTGTTGCTATCGTGTCAGAATTTGTATAAACAAAGGATAGTAGGTTGGAATCAGTGACACCAGTGATCAAGTTTTCATGCAGTGCTTTAAGGGACGGTATCCTGTTTCTATGAGTAGTCAGTTAATGTGGGTAGCAGTAAGCAGTAACAGTGTCACACAAACACTCATTGACGCTGACCTTTGTTATCTTTATGTTTCCATCTAATTCTGATTTACAAGATCGAAGGATTAAGAGCTTGAATCCCGATGCTAGTGACTGAAGGAGTTGTAGAATAAAAAAGCACAATGATAATTTGTAAATTGATAGTTAACACAATGGTCCCATAACACAATTTCTAATGTCACTGAGAGAATAAAAATACAAATATACTTAAAAATACAAATATAGGAAGACAATATTGTGGATAACCTCTAAAAATCAAAACTTTAGTTAATTTGCTCATCTGAAGCTGAGAATTTTGGAATTTAATATACTTCTGTATTTTTTTTTTGTAAAAATGCTGTGTTATACGTTAGGTATCAGATTGTGGAAAGTAAACATGGGAAAATGTTCCTGTATGTATACAGTGTCAACAAAAGACTGAACTGAACTAACTAACTGACTAGGCCTGGTAAATTTACGCTTCGGATAATGAAGAATACATTACCTGCTCTCCAAGTGAGCAATTATGATTATTGGTGCAGTTATGAAATTGACTCCTGACTTCAGTTGCATTTCTGCCACAGAAATCTAATATGAATGTTTTTCCATTTTTCATTCAAATATTGTGGGTCAATATCTGGGTGGAAAAAACATACAGTTTATAAATACCTGAGATATGAAATCTGGATATAAATGTTATAAATGTAAATTACGAAAATAATATATTAGAGCTGAAATTCAAATTTTCAATGAAAGTAAGTAGCAGTCACGTAACTACTAAACTAAAAGCAATCTTTCAAGAAGAGATTTATGAATATCATTAATGAAATAGTTACATTGTAGTTATGTACTATGTACTGTTGGTGTTATGTAACCATTTTATTTTTTTCTTTTTGAATTTAACCATTCAAATTATTTTCTGATTTAGCTGGATGCATGTGCATACATGTATTCATATTTATAAATGTTTATAGACTTCTAATAGACATAAATGAAAGAAAAAAAACTATTAAAAAAACCTATTTCAAAAATTTATTTGGGACTCACCTACAAAGCCATAAAAACATCTTTCAAGTACAGTTTTGTAAGTAAATTTTTTGCTTGATTTTGTGTTATGTTATTATTATCAGGATAGCTACTTGCATAAAAAGTGCAAACAGTATATATATTAACTTAATTTTAAATAATATTTCAAAAATTATAGCCATTCAGAAAATGGCAGTTGCACTCATTGCCTGTCTTGTGTACTGCCTGAAGGTATTACTATTCATTAAAATAACCTTCACTTTATGGTAGCACCAGTGCTGTAAACAGTCACGTTAGATTCTAAAAAACACACATCCTAAGAAGAAAAGAAATGTCTGTCTTTGCAAAGTAATTTGTCAAATTGAAGATTATTGTTTTTCATCATGGAGACCCTGACCTTGCTGGCTGGGTGCATATACAGATTAAGATGAATGCAGTTATTCCTTGGCTGAGGTCTGCCTCTCTCAGGGCATATTCTTGCTAATGACATGATTGATAGGCAGTCCCAAATCCAGAAAGGAAGTCATTAATCATAGGGCTGCCTGAATCCAATCATCTGCTTCACCTGCACAGTAACAGCAGTAAAGGATACATTTGGGTGCTGGCACCGATACATTCCTTTGTCAAAGATCCTTAGCTTTTTCAATGTTAGTTGCTAAGAATTTTGACAAGAAATTCAGGTTGTATCGTATGTGGCATCAAATATCAGCCTTAAGTGTGCTTTTATTTAAAGATCAATTGCTTTGAAGCTTTTCTGTAAAGTACACCATAATAACATAGTATCACTTACATTCAGCAAAGAACAAAATTATAGTTTATATTTTGAAAACTATTTGCTCTGTAGGACGTTCTGAAACTGCATGTGGAAGCAATATGATCAATGTCCAGCAGCTGTGCAGCATTTCAGAGAGCCTTTAGGTCAAACAACAACTTTCAGAAGGACTGATTTTGTAACCATGGCACACTTTCAACAGTAAACTGCAATCACAGTGGTTTTGTTTTCAGATTTTTTTCTGGGTTTTTTTATGTTTTGGGGGTTTTTACTTAAAAAACATTACAATATTAACTTTTTTAATTAATTGAGAATGCTTCTTTAGTTTATTTTAAATTAATCCAATAGTGTCTGTAGAAATGACAATATATTCTTGTTAATATTTCGAGTTCTTTACACACAAATACCTGTATTGCAGCTCTATTATTTGAGGAAAATTTTAGTACTTTTTCTTTCTTATACTTTTTTGGTAGCAATGCTGAGATAGTAATTTGTGTTTGTGTTCAGAGTCTCACAATGATCAGAGATTTGAATGCACAGTTGCGGAGACATTTGGGAATGTCACCTTCAGATTTTCATTGGTATAAATTTCACACAAATACAAAAAAAGCAAGGAACGTTATAGGGCTAAAAATTCAACAAGTGGCAAATAGTACCTTTTAAATGGTTAACAACATACCAGTGGAAAAAGTCGACTTCAATTTAAAACTTCTAACCTATATTTAGAGTAATGGCTACCTTTCTGACATGTTAATTAGGCTTTAATATGTGCTGTGACAAGCAAAGAAAAATGCACAAGAGATCGAATGTAAATGCCATTTCTAGTAGCAAAGATACTTCTCTATGGGAAACGAAAATATTTGCTACTTTTATATCCTTAGAGTAAAGAGTGTTTTAAGTGTTCATCTTTCCAATTAAGGTGATTAAAATTTGTATAATAATGTTATTTAACATGTATTGTGTGAGAGATATATGTACAACAACACTTGTGTAAGTCTACTACTTCCAGGTTTTTTGAACATGTAGTTCTAGCTGAGTTCGTATTAATATTTTGCTTTTTAGAAATTTTACTTAATACTGTACCTTTTCTATATTCTAGTGCCTCAGTCACAGTTAAAGGTGCAACATTAGAGGAAGGAGGTACTACACTTGGATTCACTGAGCATAATATAAACATGATGGTCCTGGATATCTGCCACAAACCAGGTGGTACCGAGTACCTGAGGCAAATTTATCACATCATCCGGCTCAATGAGGTAGGGAAACGGCCCTTCGACAGAGCAATTAGGTGTGTACTGGCCTGGGGCAACATCTGCTGGCAGCTAGGGGTTAGTCAAAGAGGTGATAATAGTTCTTAAAATCAATCTAGAATCCTATATTTATTTTAATAGAATCCGTTCAGTTTAGGCTTTTGTGCATTTCTACAGAAAATATTACTTTATAGGAAACACTGTAGATTTTGTTTAGGTACTTAAGACAGTAGTATGGCTCATAAACTTCCTTCAGTTTCATGCTGTAGACCATAGATGCGTTTTGGGAGTCTGAGCTCAGTTAAAAAAAAAAATAAATTAATTAAAAATATCAGTGAAGGCTGTTGAAGAATTGACTGTTACAAAAAGTAAAATTACACGTGGTTAATTAATTCTCTTGGTTTAAACAAACAAGCAACCCCTGTGGCTGTACTGAGGAAGTAAATGCATCCACATGAAATCTTACTCAATTTAGACAACTATTCAGCTAAAGTGCTTTCAAAATTACAAGAAACAAATTCAGATTTATTTGCTGCATATGGAATCTTGGCAATGTAGAAGAATGATTGCATTATTTCTATGGCTGTTCTAAATTGCCCCAAGTTACCAAAAGCATTCTGATTTTATTCACTGGAATAAACATAGGTTTGTTCAAATTGTACACTAACACAGATCTAAACAACTTAATTTAGAAAGTTCTGGTTTTAGCTTTCATTACTAAGTTCCTTGAATGCAGAAGCAGACGCTGTTAGGATCTTTGCAAGTGTACAGAAGTGTTCATAATAAAATAGAAAATAATGCAAATATAGGCAGAGTCCAGGGTTTTTCTTCTGAAAAACCTGGCAGCAGAAAACCCTGACTAGACACCTATGTCTGTAGGAAGGCCCAGAGAGCACCTTAGTATTGACACTACTTCTGAAAATCAGATCCAGCTGTTTTGTTCCTAAGTACAGGTTTAAAAACAACCTTTATGAATCTGCCTTTGGAAGCATTAGAAGCAATGTGAGCATATATGGCTTATAAATATGGCAACCTAACATTAGTACAGTACAGAATCTTTTCAAGTTTCAATTTCCAGAACAATTAACTGGTTTAGGAAGTGAAGTGAAAATTATTACTGAAAACCAAGAAAAAATGTTTGTTATAAAACAAAATCTTTTCACCTGGAGCACATTCAAGATTACTCTTAGGTATAAAGGAGTGAGGAAAAAACCACCAAAAATAGCATATAGACCAGTAGTTAGGACAGTTACCTAGGGGACAGTATATGCAGGCTCAAATCTTTATGCTTCCTGGTTTATATCAGGGAACTGAATTTGCATCTCCCCTGTCTGAACTAATTCCCCAAACCTCCATACCATTAGCTATCAGCATGGAACTTCTTTTTTTTCCCCTGTTGGATCTGTTTTGCCTTGTAGAAATAGTGGTAGAAATGCATTCTGCAATTTTTAGGGTCAAAAATAGAATCATACTCTAGTTGAAGGAATAGATTGCACATACTGGGTTTTGAGACCCTGCTCTGAGATCTGACTCCTGTGAGTATTTGGTTATTTATACAAAGTGGAACAGCTCCAATAGGAGGTATGAGGCTAAGAGAATTAGGTGGAAGAGGGACTTCAGCCTGACTTTCCACATCCCAGGTATCTCTCCTTGAATTTCTGCAGGTAGTAAGACCTTTTTTAGAAATAGAACATTTCTCAGTGGAAAAAACTATATTGTTTTAAAAAAGAAGAAGAGGATTTAACTGTATTACTTTCAATTGCCTTTGAAACAATTACAAAACATTTTAATGCTTAGCATGGCATTATGATAATGCACTTTTCAGTACCTAAATTATGTTTTATGTGCCTGCTTACCAAGAAATAGATTTGATTGTCTATTCAAAGGGCCGTTCTTCTGTTTAAAGACTCCTTGGAATGTCAAGCAATTGTGTTCCTAAAATTTGTTTAGAGATCTTTATGCTACACTGCTTAGTAATCATGTAAAAACAAAATGATGAGACAGAAAATTGTTGTTCTCAGTAATATTCCTCAGACAAGCAGGTGAAATGGATTCTTGGAAGCTGGATTTGAAAACAGAGATAGGATTTTATAATTTTTTTTAATAGATATGGTAGTATTCAAAATAGCTTAAAGCCCTTCATGTGTTTGCCAAAAATACTAAATTTTGAAATAATTTTTAGTCATGACAACCAAAGAGACAACTCTTCTGAGCTGTCAGGCTCAATAATATTCTGTATACTTAGTTTGATGTCCAGTCAGTGCAGTGGGGATATAGTTCTCATGTTTACAGATGTGACTTCATATTTTCACATTTTTGAAACACGTCCCTTTCAGAGCCTACAATATTTACGATACTAAAGGAGGTCTTAATATAATATATTTACCATTGTTGAATAAGTCTCTCCATCAAAACCAAATCCACAGTATTTTATTGAAGATGGAAAAGTACCTTTACTGAAGGCAGCTGTATACCACTTAAAGTTTTTGAACCCTGGCAAGCAGGTATTACTGAAATTGGTCAAAATCTCCTTCCTAACACCACTGTAGAATTAAGAAGCAGGCATTCTTTATTACAGCTCCAGATGCTTCAGGGATATCTCCACCAAAACAGTGCATGTCAAGTACAGAAAATCTCCTGCTTTATGTACTGCGTTTTACATATTCATTGATTTTCCTGGAATGAAAATACATATAATAATCTTTTCCTAGAGAGCCATTACATGTTCTTTCCCCCTCACACCCTTCGTACACGTGTTCATCAGTCCCGGGGGTCCCTCTGGTGGTCTCTGGTGGTCCCAGATCCCAAAGTTACCCATTCTGTGAACTGGTGTTGCTTTCCAAAAAGGGAGCTGAGATGGCATACCCAGGCTGGTTCATTATTTTGTTAATGTTTAACATGATCCTACAGAATACATATTGTGCCATTCTGAAGACTACTGGTTTTGCAAAACACGTATTTTCCCACCAGCTGAGCAAATAGTTCTTCATCTGGCAACACACGAACAGCTATTTCCAGTATTGCTTCTAAAAAAGCAACACAATCTGCTTCTGCTGGCTCTGTTACACCCAGAGGGCTGGGTTGCTTTAGTCTACAGATTTTGTAAAAATGTGTACATGGAAGGCAGTGCATTTATGAAATTTTGGTAGATTTAAGTAACCTCCTTCATGGTGGCTCTGAAATCTTTGTTATGGCATAAAGTAATGAATGAATGAATGGGGAAATAGAAATCCAGATATTTTTAAAATGCTAAATAAAAATAGCTAAAGAGGGTATGTTTTCACAGTTGCTTTGTGATGTTGTTTTAAGCAAAAAAACAACATCGCATTTTCTTCTTTTGGTTGGTTGGGGTCTTTTTCCATGCACTAAGAAAATTTTGTGATTTTCTTGGTCAGACATGACGTTTGACTGCAAGCAGCAGAGAGACAGCCCTTCTCTTTCTCTTGCCCTTGTTCTTTTCCACTCCTACGCCCCCGCCCTTGTACTAGTACTAGAAATCACGTGGTTTGTTTTTCTGGACGAAACAATTTTTTTTTTTCTCCCCTGGCTGATTTCACAATATATGCTAGTGCCAACACAAGGTAGAAACAGCTACAGTCTGTGGCCTGACAGTGAACTTGTACCTTTCAGGTCAGGCCATAGTTGGGTAAGTTTAAGCAGATGATGAAATTCTTCTTTTAGGAAGACCTACTGAGAGGCACAGGATCCCTTAATAAGTAGTTTGCATATTATTCCATCTCAGTAGTACGGCAAATAAGATAAGTTTTGCATCCACCCATCCTAATGACTCACCTTGAGTACTTGCTCCATGTTATGGACTTCATTATAATAACAATAAGCTGTTTAATTACAGTAGTTCTTCCAGTAAATGGATGTGTAGTGTGTTTCATTATCTAGTTCTTAATAAAATGGTTCTTTTTAATCAAAACAATTTATTAGCCTGCAATGATGATTTATTTACATAGTAGTCCTAAAAGTGAAAGCAGAAAAAATTGTGTCCAAAATAATCATGCATCTGTTAGAGCATTGTTTCTAAAATTGCAATGCAAATCATACTACTTCTAGTCCTTGAATGCTTAAGCAACTAAAAATAGCTCTGAAGAGTGGGAGAATACTTATTTCCTATATTAGGAACATATAGAACATGTTAATCAAATAATTGATTTAAAGTCATATAGTAATTGTTGACTGTTTTTCAAAAAGCTTAACTCAAAAGGCATGAAAAACATTTGTTGTTCACTTCTACATACACCTAGCATATATATATATATTAAATGAGAACTTATACACATAATTTGACAACAATTTCAAAACAATAGGTTAGATCATTCTATTTTGCTTAGGTTGGGTGCATGTTTTTCAAGGTTCTTGTTCACTGTAAACTGGTGATATTTTTAAAAAGGTTTCTATTTTTTAAGAGATTGTTAATTCCCTGCTGTATTAAAAGGAACTTCTATCAAGCATTCTGTAAACTTATGCTTGTAATGTAGGCAAATTTCACTTAGAAACTAGGTGCCCTGTACTATTCTGTGGTTACTCTTTCTTCCAAAAGGAATATTTGAAAGAGCAGCTGTCTTGTGAGAATTCTTCTGAAGATGGTGTTCCCTTGAGTCAATGCCTGCCTTTGACACTGAAGGTCAGAGAAGAGCAGCCTGTCTTCAACCCTTACCAGGTGTACAGACAATCCTGTGCAAAAGTATTCAACCAGGTTTGTGAAAATCTGAAACCTTGGTTTATATAATTTTTACTTGTCGGGCTTATTATGATCATGATAACGACAAAGACTGAATATATGAAAATGGAACTATTTATGTGTGTTCGCATTTGTTGAAGCAGAAAGGAATGTTATTTCTTGGGAGTCTAATGAGAGTACCCTCTACAATATCATGATGTTCAAAAAGCCATTACAATAATTTTATCTTAATTATTGCATATAGGAGCAATTTGCATTTACTTACACTTTCTGTTTTCAGTATACTGAGGGAAAGCCTATCATAGCTATGGCATTCATTACACCTATGCAATAGTACATAGGGTTACTCTTAGTCCTTTGAAAAATCATGTCAGAACTCTAAGTTCACATTCAGAATCTTCCTCATGGGTCTTTCACAGATATGTTGAACAGTTAAGTAAAGTAAAGACTGCTTTAGAAATACAAAGATTTTACAGAACAGTGAGATTAAGCAGGGGTAAAATACAAAAAAACCTGCATCAGTTTCTCTGTTTGTATTTAAACAATATAATTACAGTGCTTGTAATATGAAATCTCTGCTGGACCAATTAATTACACAAAATGCTAAATGGTTTCTGATACTACTTTGATATTTAAAAATCTTATGCCATTCTTTCTCACGTATTCTTAATATGTCATCTACATTTTTGATTCCAGAATTCATTCAAATATTTGAAAAAATGTGGTATTACAGTCACACAAAATTCACTTTACAGACTTGTGTGGAAATGCATCCCTGCTTATACACAGTGTAATCTCCTAGCCCAGTTTTGACTATTTTGGTCTATTTCATTAGTTATGTTGCTGTAAAATATCCTTTTTTTTTTTTTTTCCCCTGACTTGTTTAATTAATGCTTAATCATTGTCATGTTGCAATAAAAGTGTTAATATCCTGAAAAAGGAGACAAATACCCATTCCACAAGGCTTCTCAAGGCTTCTCACTCCAGAAAAACCTGCTTTGTAGAATCCCTGAATCAATAGAATCATAGAATAGCTTCAGTTGGAGGGGACCTTCCAATCAAGAATCACAGAACCACGGAATAGGCAAGATTGGAAGGGACCGCAGTGGTCATCTGGGCCAACCTCCCTGCTCAAGCAGGGTCATCCCAGAGCGCATGGGCAGAGAATTGTGTCCAGATGGTTCCTGAGTATCTCGAGTGAGGGAGACTCAACAGACTCTCTGGGGAATCTGTTATGATGCTTGGTGACCCAGGCAGTAAAGAAGTTCTTCCTCATATTCAGCCCAGAAAGCCAAGTGTATCATGGGCTGCATCAAAAGGAGCATGACCAGCTCATGGGAGTTGATTCTGCTCCTCTACTCCATCCTAGTGAGACCTCATCTGCAGTGCTGCATCCAGCTCTTGGGTCCCCAGCACAGGAGGGACATGGACCTATTGTAGCCAGTCCAGAGAAGGGACACCAAAATCACTAGAGGGATGGACCACTTCTCCTATGAAGAAAGGCCAAGAAAATTGCAATTGTTCAGCCTGGAAAAGAGATGGCTTTGAGGTGAATTAATTGCAGCCTTGCAGTTCTTGATGGAAGCTTACAAGAAAGATGGAGGACATTTTACATGAGCATGTAGTGACAGGACAAAATGGAACGGATTCAAACTGACAAGAGAGTAGCTTTAGGTTAGATATTAGAAAGAAATTATTTCCTATGAGGGTGGTGAGGCACTGGAACAGGTAGCCCAGAGAACTTGTGGTTGTCTCATCCATTTAAAGCATTCCAGGCCATGCTGGGCAGAGCTCTGTGAGAAACCTGGTCTAGTGAAAGGTGTGCCTTACCCATGGCAAGGAGTTGGAACAAGGTGATCTTTCAGGTCCCTTCAAACTCCAACCATTCTATAATTATCTTCTCTGATTCTATTTCCAAGCTTAATGATGTTATTGAATAATTCAGTTTCTTTTACCATGAAATTGCACATTTATTGATGGTGTGGGAATGCCCATTTATAAAACAGTGGTCAGTATATCTGAGTGTCTGGTTTCCAATGAAAATTATTGCCAGTGCCTGTGGAAGATGCCAGAGCACTGGCAAGGTACCTTTTCTTATTCATTCACTTTCCACTTTCTTAGTATTTTTTTTTTTCTTGTTATCCTTATTTCCCTTTCATACTCTGTATTTCAGCTTTGTTTTTCTACTTACTTTAACATGCATGGCAAATATGAGGGTTAGGGAGTAAATTAAGGAGAAAGAAAGTGATAAAATATGTATGGAAGGAAGAGGAGGGATTGCAGTAATTCCACTCTCCCAGAGGAACCAAGTGCTGTCTGTAAGAAGAAAAAGATGTACTCCAAGTAATACTTTACTGTTATTTAGGTTTATTTCCATTGTTTTGACTTGCTTAAACATTTGTTTAAACTAGTCAGTGCTATTTTAATGTTAGGATAATGACTTTATACTTATTTCCTTCCAAGAAGATTGAATTATAGTCATTTCTTGACCATTGCTGACAATGAAAAGGAATATTATGCAGCAGGATTTACTGGTTTTTTAAAAGTAAGGATGTTGTGTATGGTCTTTTGTCTGCCCACTGATAATGCAGATTGCTTTTTTTAATTAAATAAGCTGAATGGGGTTATATATGTTCATATTGTCTAAATTTAATGCCTTTTATAATACAATGTTAAATCACTCTAATTTTGATACAGGTTACATCTTGAATTCCAGCTATACCAATTTTTTCATGACAAAACTTTTTGCTGACAGCAGAAAATGCAAATTGCTGTTACATAAAAGTTACCAACTATTTTGCTTTTCTAGCAAAGAGTAAAGTTTTCAGACAAAGCAGTTGATCAGAATGCCATCAATAATTGGAAGAATATGGTTCAAAAAACTGATCTATCTTTTCACAAATAGTGGCTATGTCCCTAATTAATTAATTGCTGTTTTATTGGAATAAAAGCCTTCTTCTGTGGACATGATTGATAGCATCTTTCTAAGTCCTCATTCTAGACCCCCACCTCCCCCTGGTTAGTATATCGCAGCTGGAGCTTAAATGTACTGATCATATTAATGCTGATTAATAACTAACTAGCTCCTTGCCATATATCAACAGTCAGCCATAACTGAATGGAACTGGGATTGGTCAAACTTGCTGCAAGGTTATTTGGGACAGAATCAGATGGCCTTCAGGGAGCTGCTGACTCACAGGTAACGAGATTTTGGCAAATAATTAAATATTCCTTTTGTATTCTTGACTTTGTAATAGTGAATACACAGATTTTACTGGTGAATTTTATAAAATAAATGCTGCATTTCTTTTTAAATATGCAGTCTTAAAATGGAGCAACATTTTTTGTGTAGCATTTGATCCATACTCAGATGGTGTTCAATTCCTGTTTTGAGGTGTATAATGTGTTCCTTCTGCCTGAGACAGAAGTATATGAATATATGTTGATATTGCACTTAAATAATGCTTTGGAAAAAAATTGGTAACCTTTGCAAACGTTGGAAATTTTGGCACAGAATTTAGGCTATTTTTACTCAAGTTGCAAAATATCTTAAATTCAGTTGGGGGCATGACAAGTGTAGCTAGAAATAGCGTTTCTTTAATAGTTTTTAATTAATGAAACTTATTCTCATATTTTATTGCCTTTTCACTTCTAAAATGTAACTTGAATTCAAAACCTTCAACTTCTTAAATTCAGAAAAATTTAGATGGAATTTCGGGCTGTTTTTTGGTTGTTCGTTGTTTGTTTTTTATTAATATTTGCCACTTGTGAAAACTGGAGAACTTACATATTGCAGACTAAACTAAGACACTCCCTTGTTAATTCTGAATTCTTCTGATGATACCTAATAAGATTCTGTCATCTTTTGAATAAGACTGTTCCTCTATCTAGAAACCAGAGTGACAATTTCAAAAGTATGTGAATTTGC
This sequence comes from Hirundo rustica, assembly GCF_015227805.2. NCBI lineage: Eukaryota > Metazoa > Chordata > Aves > Passeriformes > Hirundinidae > Hirundo > Hirundo rustica. Next base: position 55,171,355 of record NC_053488.1, on the reverse strand, counting down.
ATGTCATAAAGGTTTTCAGGTTTTTGTCCCATTTTCTCCATTTATCACTAGCAGTTAGTCTTAAACATTTAATTCTTCTTTCATTTCATATATAAAATACTTGTTCAGTCTGTTTTGAGTCTTCCGTCTTAATTCAGATAAGATTACTTCTTTCCCTACCCAAATTGTTCTTTTCCAAAAGTTTAATTGCACAAGAAATCATGCCAGCAAAAAATTCTTATTCAGTTTTCTTCTTGATGTTCTTTGTTACCTGTTACCAGAAAAAATGTGAAACTTCACAAACTTTTTGTGTTAAATGTCAGAGACAATACAGTACTATTTTTTTTCTTTGAAGGTTCTGCTGTTGATTGCTATCACATGTCCTTCATTAAAAATGAAATATATTGTCCTTTTAAAAGAGACTGTCATAGAAACTCCTAGACTAAAACTGGTTCTCAAACTTATGATGTTATTTTCATCAATATGAGCCAAAGGGAGCAGAGGACTGCTTTGATTTGCAGAGGAAATATTTTGTGTGGACATTTCATATTCAGTGTTCACTTAAAGCACATTTTTCTTTTGATCTCTTTATAGGTGTTAGAAAGAAACCATGTGTATTCCTCCTCTGTCCTTCTCTGTGTTTCACAGCCTTATTGTATCATCTATTTTTTTATTTAATGAATTTCCTAATTGTTGTCATCTTTTCCTGATTTGAATATGCCTTATTATATTGCCCTTCTACATGGTAAGGAAATTCTCATCTTGAAGTGACATTATGCAAGTCAGTTAGACTTGAGAGTCAATTAGATTAGTCAGTTAGACATGGATGTATTATTTCAACCACCCTACAAACCAACAGATCACTTAGATCCACTGTGATCATAAAGTAGAATAGCTGATCCATACCTGCCATAGCAACCAGCATCGTCAACACAATTTGTCTTTATGTGGCTTTATTTTTATCACAGCTAAAGTATGTCTTCTCATATTTTCCACCTGACTAGGATAATTCTAGCTGTTCTTGTGGCTACCCAAGCAAGCTTTGCAGTAAGACTCAGATGAGCCATGTCTTTAGGTGATTCTTCATGATCCTTCCTAGAACTGGATAAATTTCAGCCTTACTTGTGCTCAAGACTTGATGTTCAAGCTGAATAAGTGCATGATTATTTTGACCTCCCATTTATGGTATTCCTAGTCTGTTTCTACTGATTTCCCTCCTGAGATGAGTTAAACAAAACCACAGGCAGTACTTGAACTGTGTGAGAACTATCAGTTTATAAAGTGGAGCACCATAATATTTTAATTACTCCTTTCTTTGACACAAGCTAAAGCTTTCCCTGAATTGCTATGTCTGTACAGGCAAAAATACTTGTTTTCACAGTGATGTTGGAATGATATTTATTTCCTACTTTTCATATTTCAGGAAAAAATACTGTCAGTTGCATATGAAGTTTAAAAAGCATGGTCTTTCTTTTGAGGAAAAAAAAATTGAAAATGCCTAGGGGACTCATTTACAAGGCAAATGCTCCCCTAACCTAGTTAATCACTGAGTTAAGTGAGAGGGTGTTATGAGAGCATTGTCCCAGGGCCAGCAAGTATTAGGCAAATTAATTGGTTGGTGGTTAGGGGAAAGTAAAAGACTTTTAGGACTGGTTAAAAAGGGAATGAATTGTTGTCTACTACTCTTCACTGGCTTCACACAATGATGGGAATCTAATCCATCCGTTCCTATGATCCTCAAAGTAAAAGTGCCCAGGAAATTCTTCAAATTAAAGATATGCTGATTGTAAGGCCCCAGAATCCTCTCACCGAGTTCCTCAAAGGTGCTTACAGGGCTTTATATATGTACCCTGAGTTAGATGCAAGGGAGGAATACTGACAAGATATTCCTCAAGAGTCAAAACAACAAAAAACTTAACTGGGAAACTTGAGAAACTCAGGGAACTTTAGAAAAAGATTAAAGCAACATTGAATGAATATAAAGCATTTCACAAAACATTAATTTAACGAGCTGAAAGCCCATTCATTTTAATAAACTTCAACCCATCTGATTTTAATTTACTCAAAAATAAATAGTATGTATGTGTACATATAATATAAATATAGTTTGAGCTGCAAGAATAAAAGCTAAAATGTATTTCTCAATTATACTTGAAACAGTATCTTTTAGTAATAAGATCATTAACATTCAACTAACTTATGAACTTGATTTACACAAGTTTTAAAAAATATCCTGCATAATTATACAGATACATGCTGCTTTTTCAAGCGTTGGGCTCACTTGTTCATCCTTAGCTACTCCAATAACAAATGTGGGTTCCTTTGTTCCTTTAATACATATAATAAAAGAAGAAGAGCAATTATTATTTAATTACTCATATCTCAACTTTTAATTATTGTCCTGTTCATAAAGGTACAACTGTTACTGTCTGGCCAAATCAGCATATTGAAAATCTGCAAGAAGTACTTAGCAGTAGACAAAAAGCTGGTGTGTTGTCAACATTGAGGCATGATTCCAGAGCACAGTACCATGTTTATGTACTCTTCTTTATATAAGTTAAATTTATGACCATTTGTTTTCAGAGAAATATCTTGGCAACTGGTACATGGTTAGAAGAAATTATTATTTTGCTGGGCTCTTTGAGATGTGACCTGCCTTCTGCCGTTGTACAGGACTTTCAGGTGCACTGAATACATAACAATAATGTAAATATATTCCTTTCACTATAAAGAGGAAAAAAAGAGGCATTCTTGTAAAGTGAAGCCATCATCCAATATTGCAGTTATCTGCAGTTCTGAGGAGGAATGACTGTGATTCCTTCCTCTGTGCGTAGGGAAGTTTTGCGAAGCACTGGTGTCTGTGCAGGGACAAGTAGTGATTTAGCTGGAATGATGTAGAACCTGCTACAGGAGCACACTGGGAGCTACAGGAACAGACAGAGAAGAATTCATGACTGGCAAAGCCAACAACAGTCAGGACCTTCAGAACAGAACACATAACAACTTAGTAACTGAGAGGGGAATGGGAATGTGGTTTTTTTATCGTAAGTGCATCAGGTGAGAAACAGTAACAAGTTTGAAAAACTATAGAAATTGAAACTAGTATTTGTTCAAGTGAATAAGAAATGCTATTAAAATGTCTAGACTGAAATTTAGAATATGATTTCCAACAGATAAGCCAGTGTAGCTGAAGAAAAACTTTACAGAAAATGTTTATACAGTAATGTGAGCTTAAATAATTTTAAGTTGGAACAGGATAGACCAAGTACCTAGTCAGCTTTTGGTCGTGTGTTGATAGATATTCTGAACTGACCAGCAGCTTCTGAAAGTAGAAAACTTGGTGATGTTTGGCTTTAAGGAAACTGTAAAAAATGAATATGTTTGGTTTTTTTACTAAAACTGGATAAAATCAGTTTATCTTACTGGCTTTTCAGTAAGCTTTGTTGCTACAGCTACAAGTGAACTATTATTGATGGTTGGTGAAGAGCTAGGATGCCATTAATACTGCAGTAATCATCATCTGCTTGGTGTTACTATAATTGATGCCCTTATAATGCATATGAGAGCATTTGCTGCAAAATATGTAAAAACTCTCAGATCCCTTGGACTACAGATTTTTTCATAACATAGTCCAGACTGCATTCTTTCTGATGAATTACTGGGCTGTTTACAAGTGGGTCTGTTTTTTGGACAGGTAGAAATTATCATTAGAAGCAGAGTGCTGCCCTAGGATTGAGAAAAACTTGTACCTTTTAATAAAGAAGACTAGTGTCTCCTTATTAAAATCTTTTCAACTGTACTGCATTTTGCAAATTCATTTGTTAATATAGTTGTGGCATTTGTTCCCTATATTACAACTAGGTGATAAAATTATGTGTTTTGACTTTGATTAAGCTTAATAAAACTGAAGTAAGAAAATCATTAGAATTTTGAATGATTGCAGGGCAAAATTTGCATAGTTCTTGTATATTCTAGTGAATACACAGACACCATCTGTTGAGAATGATAGCCATATGGTGAACTATTTATAGAAAATGTTTATATTCATTGTGTTGTTGATTATCTCAATATCCAGAAAATGCACTTTTTAAAATCTAGTTTATCAACATGTGGAAAAGTTTATTATGTGGTTTTGAAACTGGAAAGAGTGCCAGCAAACTGTGTTTTGTTGTCTGTGAAAAATTTTTTATAAATCTTTACAAAAACCTAAATCTGAGAAATGAGTGGAAAAAACCTCCAGGGTATTAAAAGGTAGGAAGTTCTCTAACAGTTTTCTCTGTGGAAGAAACAAATGATGGAAGTGCAGTAACTGACATGATGCCAAGGCAGAGAGCTTATCAGCATGGCAGAGGACAGCAGTCTTACATCTAGTATACTTTTAGATATGTTAATGTCTTCTATACTGCAGATGCTCTCAGACCTTTTGTATCCAAATTTGCTAGCTATTGGAAATTCAAATTATTGCTACAGCTACAAGTCAACTATTAGTGATGGCTGGTGAAGACCTAGGATGCCATTAATACTGCAGTAATCATCACCTGCTTGGTATTACTATAAATAATGCCCTTATAATGCAGATGAGAACAGGCTTTCTAAAATGTATGGGAGGCTATGAAAGGTAGTGTCTCTTTGTTCCTGTATCAAAAGAAGCAGGTGAAAGGTATTACTCCATTATTGTACATCTCTTGGTTAATCACGAAGTCAGGTTTAGACCCTAGTGCGGATGTACCAAAAAAAACCCATGGGATTTTGTGGAAAATCTCACTTTGACCTTTCTGGGTAAGCAAGGATCCTGTTCCATAAATGAGTTGGTCAATAACAAGGTGTATGTCACATCTGTCACCGTAAGGATTATCCTTCGTCTGCTTATCCTCTTCTGACATAGCTAATCAAACCGTACTGTGACCTTAAAAAATCTGTCAGAAGTAGGCTTAGTTCCCTGCCTGGCACTTTTCAAGCATTGGTGGCAGAACATACATCAGTAAGCAAAAGGGAACAGTATTACAGACTGCCACTCAAGCCCCTGTCATGTATACAGTTACAGCATGAATTTCACAAGTAAATGAGGTTAAAGATGAGGCTCCACACATGCAGTACACTTTTCTGATTGTTATCAGTCTCTCTCTTCTGCAGGTATATTGATTAATGATATGAAAAAAAAAAATTCTCTGGTGACAATCTCCAACAAAAAGTGCTAAAAACTAAGGATTGCCATTTCCTATTTAACCTTACTTAATACAAGCTACTTTTTAATACTTGGAAGTCCTTTATGATGAGGCCTTTGCTAGCCTTCTGATACTAAAGTATGTACTTATCAGCTCTCTTTTAGTTAACAACTATAAAATTGCTTAAATAAAGTTTCATGCTAATTTGATGCTTTTTTCATTGCTCAAACCTGGCTTCTAAAAAAGATGAAAATAAAATGAAAGAAAAAGAAGGAAGAATTAGTGAATTCAGAAGTGAAGTAAGCACAGCATGTTGGCTGGAGCAGAGTCCTGTGATCCAAACATCTTTTCTTCTAATAATGTCTCACAGTATCTTGGTTCCTCATTTAAATTAGTTCACATTTGTCCACACTTTTATATCCTTTGATATACTTTTGTCTTGGTTTAGGAATGGTACTCCACAATTTAGTGCTTCTGCTGAGACTTTCCAAACCACTGCTCACTCTTCTTTCCCCCATCCCCCTGCCCTGTGGTGCTGTGGAGGGGAGAATTGGAGGCTCGAAACATAAAGATCATGGATTGAGACAAGAGTAGTTTATTGGAAACGTCACTGAAAGAAGATTACAAGTAGTACTAGCCACAATACGAACAACAGAGGGTACAAGTAAGAGGTGAGCAATTCACATGGAAACCCCCTGACAAGAGATAATATCCAACTGCTCCCTCCGCCCTGCTGCACTGACCGAGAAGAGAGCCCTTTCCCCATCCCAAGAAAATTACCTAAAGTGGTATAGAGTAACCTCCTGGTCTCAGCCGTGCCCCCACCTGGCTACTGCAAAAATTAAGTCTGTCCTGCCCAGAACCAGGACAGCTTTGATAGGAATACTGCCAGGTATATTCAATGTACTGTATTAATAATGAATTTGTTTATTGCAGGAATCATTGGTTCCTTTAAATGTATGTATCTTTTCTTCTTAACTAGGTATTTTTGTGTGCTACAAATCATCTCTTGAAAGTCTGGCACTTTGGCATTTTTATCATTATCTAATTAACCTGGTGATTGCTGTCGTATGACTTAGATGACTTTTCTTAAAAAAGGGTATTTCCTTTCAATCTGTCTCAAATTCTGTTCTCTCTAGGGATGCTTAAGTGGAGATACTCATGTTTGTTTTTCTTGTCAGTTCTTTTCTCTTTCCTCTTTCAGACCCCAATTGACCCAAGCTTTCATTCTTAATAGATACATATTTATATAGTGATTGTAAGTGTAATGTAAGTGTAATGCGTAATTACTAAATGTGTAAATGTGAATGAATGCATTCAAAGTACTGACTTCCCTGTTTGTACACAGTGGCTTAGCTTCTCGTCTTATCTATAGACTTTCTTGCTACTTCCTGTAAGGGAAGAGGCTGCAGGACGCAAGCTGACAAGCTAAAAGTCTGTCTTGTCCATCAAGGCATTGTTTCTTCCTTTCGCTGCTTTTAGATAAGGGATTTTTCATCAAAGTTTTAGTAATTTTAGAGTTATTCTATTTCCATACAGGGATCTCAATTTCTTTGCAAGCTGTAATGAACTGAGACGTGCAAGACCCCTGTTAGGTAGAGGGGGAAATATTAATATCAGAGTTAAACAGATGAAAAATCTAGTTGTGCAAGTAATTTTTAAAGTTTCTTCTACGCTGCAAAATCAGTCTGTAGCAAAGCAAAGAGGAGAACCAAGGTATTTTAATTTAAGATACAAAGCTATCACAAAGTAGCTGATCTGTGATGGCTGTTGCTATTTACAGTTCCTTTGTGGCAACATAGAGCTTTAGTGAGACCCTGATGTTTATCTAATTTGAATTACCTTACATTCATTTTAGGAAGTGGTAGTCCCATTAGTCCCTCTGAAGGAGATGGGAAAGACTGTATGCTTCCTCCTGACCTTGAAATATTCACTGTTGCAATCATAAAGCAAGTATTGAGGACTGGTGATGGCTGCAGTGCAGATCCCAGACCTTTGTAGCTGTAACTGTTGTCTCTTAGAGCTATGGCTTTCCCAAGTTATTGGCTTCTCACGTGGCTTTCTTGGCTGTACTTCCTCTGTCCTGCCAGGCTGACACTGCTTAAGAAAGGATGATAAGTCCACAGATCTTATTGCTTCTTCCCCAAGTCCAGTTAAGTATCAAACTGACCTCAGAAGTTTTACTATCATGATGCAGATAGAGCAAAGTTGGTCAGTTTTGCATGAACTCCTAATAGGTTTTGTGAAGTGAGTAGGAAGTTTAAAATCTGCCTATACATTGTGATTTGGGCATTTCTGATGCTGACTGATGATTTGACCCAGAAAAACCTTTTGACTGGGATTTTTCTTCCCCTCTTAATTTCTTCCTGGGGTCTAACAACAAAATTTAGTCTTTGTGAAGAGTGAGAAACCATTGTGCATCCTGCCTCATATACCGAAGAGGGAGTTAAGAACTGTCATTCTAATAGTTGACACTGTAAAATGTCGTTGAAGAAAGCTTTTTCATGTTAGTCTTTAGATTGACAAGTTATGACAAAACTGCATTCATGTTGCTTGAATACATCTTTTGTCTAGTTTTACATGCTTTTTGACTTGTCTAGAAAATGACATATTAAGGTTTTCATTAGCCTTAACCAGGTGTGATTTTCTTTATGGGAGATACCTTCCTAAGACTACAGCTGAAGGCAAGTAAACCAGCGAGGCTTAGAAATGCCACAGCCCTTCTTCAGATGGTAGTGAAGAATTGAAAGACTCATTAATCAACAGCCAAGTCACAGATGTGATGGCTTTCCTGCAACAGCCAATGGACTGTGAAAGTCACATCCAACATGCAAAACTGTTAAACAAGGCACATTTATAAACATTCTTAAACTTTTGTCTCCCCATTTTACTTGGAAACACATCTCTTTTCATGTTTTCATTATGTATTTCTCTTTTTTTGAACAAAAATATTTGTTTTCCAAGGAATACTGTTTAGTTTAGGGAACAAAAATAAACACTGACATTGTTTTCAGCCTTTGTTCATTTTAATGCAACAACATATTCATTTAAATGTAAACACATTTTTGATTCCAATGATTAATGTAAAGAATTTTAATAATGTACGTTTTTGTACACAGAAAATGTGCGCAGAAGTGTTGACAGAAAAAAATCATACACGGATTTTCTGCATATAAATGGCTGGCTATTTTCTTCATGATTTTCCAGCACTTTCCCCCACTACAAAAATTATCTGGAACAAAGTTTCAATTATATTGTAGTGCTGCAATGTAGACAGTTGTAAAATGTTTAAAATGAAATTACTTAGAATATTTTATTAGTTAATCAACCTGCACTCTATTTTTCACCTGTACTGATGGGAAAAAACCATAACAAGAAGGCAAGGAATGAAATCTCCCTACAATTTTTCCACATTATGCTTCCTTAAACTCTCTGGATCCCCTGGAATGAGGGAGAGTCTAGTCAGAGGTCTTATACTTCCCCATCTTTTTTCCCCCTCAGATTATTTAAATTTATATATTCTCAGTGGATAAAAAATAATTTTACTCTGTCAAAGAGCAATGAGTATGAATTTGTTCGAGTTTTTGTGTTTACTTATTCCTTGGTTTCCCTAATTTTCACGTTTTTCCAAAAAAAAATGTTCAGTATAATAAAAACTATTCTTTAAAATCTGAGGCAGATGAGAACAGTTTCCCACCATCATCTGGGATGAGTAATTTCTTAATAGCCGTAGTCGGATCTTCTGTAGCCCTCTTTAGAACATCTGTCTAACTTTTGAGCTTCATATCCAAATTAATTTTAATTTGCAGTCCACATTCTTCATGGGTTTTTTGGGTTTTTTATTGCCAGGATTTCCAGTTGCAGAATTATTTTTTTCTGATTCAATTAGTGCCTGCTGGCTCAGTAACATTGTAGTGCATGCAAAAGGAAATGAAACAATGGTGCTACATTTGTTGCAGCTATAAGGTCTGAGTGGTATATTGCAAGCTTTAAGTGTTTTGTCTTTATCAGATTCTGTAAGCAAATATTTGAATATACCTCTCTGTAAGATATATTTTTAACAGACTTTTTCTGTTTACTCAAATGTGGTGCTACTGCTTGTTATTGGAGGGCTTGTTAAAGCATATACAGCTATCATGTTGTCATTTTAGAAATAACTGGTGTTAATTCACTTTAACAAATCTTTTTGCATTTTAAAGAGATTTCACTATTGGGACCAGGGACAATTTTAGTTTTGTTTCACATCTGACCATAAATTATTGCCCATATTTTTGATCATTAGCTTTCTGTTGTTGCTTTTACTCAGTAATTAAACACCTCTGTAAAAAGACCCAACCTCTAAAACAATACAGAAATTATCCTTTAAATTGTATTTATAAAGAATGTGATAGCTGAATTTAAATACTTCCAAATTCTTCCCACAAAAATGATAATGAAATTATATCAGTCAATAAATATAGTCAATAAAATAACTATAATGATTTCTCTGGGGATAATAACATGAGTAATAAAAACAGCATATTTGGATAAAAACTGAGAGCATTAATAGCATGTAGTTAAATGTCTGTAAATGCTATATATAAAATAAAAGGGTTTTTTGTCTTTCAAGTGAAAAAGAAACCTGTTAAAATATGTAGTAGCTTTTTAACAGTAAATTGATTTTCCATTTCTGTCTTATTTTTAGCATTGAATTATTTACTGTTTCATATGGAGTCACTGTCAGATCATGCAATAGAAACTGTAGACTTTACAGCCTCTAAGTGAATGATAATTGGGTATTCTTTTCATATATCAGTGGAAAATGGTTGTTGCATAAGAAGATTTGATAGAGTGGTTTCAGAATTTTTAGCATTAAAAATGGGTGGTCCTTGATCTCTGTCTATCTAAACTTCAGTGCTATATTGTCATAGTTCAAGGTGACCTATGGGATTCATATACTATGAAGTTATGGTCACAGATCATTCTCCAACATCGTGACCAAGCCTCAATGTTTGGACACTAAATGATCTGAGTTAACTGGCTTCAGGCTATAACTTTCTGAGCAAGAAAAATTCAGGGATACTCATCTTACAAAAGTGTGCTGCTTTTTTCTATTACTTTTTCACCAGGAAAGGTATGAGTGCAGAAAAAGGTTTGTGTGATCAGGCTTTTATAGTGTTTTCGCTGTTGGTAAAATGTTTTAGTAGAAAATTAACAGATTCTGAAGTCTTAAAATGACCATGCTTTAGTTCACAGTAACTTAAAGGAGTTGCCCTAGTACTTTTAGAAGTATGTGTTGTCAGTTTGTTGTTTACTTATTTACATCTATTTCAGTGAGGATTGAGCTTCCTTTGTAGGAGGAAAGCTCCTCTTTATACCATGATATTTTAATTCTTTGATCAATTTATGGTGTTTCTTAATGTGTTTGTTTTTTGTTTTTTTTTTTTAATTTGTTAAGTTTAGTTTTCTGATTTTAATCTATCTATGCTGTCACATACTGATTTTTTATACATGGAGTTTAAGGACTGATTTTTTTTTTTTTTTTTCCCATCCTAAAACATAATCCTGAATCTGCTCATTCACATCCTTAATGAATTGTCTCTCTGAATTCAGTACAATAACTTCAATTCAACATGTTAGGCTAGATTGTTTGCCTGCAGTTTTGTGGCAGACTACTTAGAATTAACAGTGTTTCTTTGGCATGTGTTTCTCACGTATTTGGTTACATGTCTGTAATATGCAAAGAATCATGTGCTTGTGCCACAGTGTATGGTCTGTATCTTGTTCATGTAAGTACACTGAAAGCACAGGCTACTGAAATTTTAATAAAAATTTGAATGGTAGCTTTTATGGGGACCTACTAGATATTCTAATGATGCAGAAATATTTTGTTGTAAAATAAAACCATGGTAAACGAGACTGTTTATAATAGTGATAGTTAATTAGACTGTTGTCCTGGGGTGACTGTGTATCACTAAATCTAGTCCATGCCAAGAATAGTTTTGAGAGATTGTTTTTTTCAATTTGATTCACTTGTGATTTATTAGAATTTTTTCTTGAATGTCAGTAATGCATGCTACATATCTGTTCATATGGGGACAAACAATTTACATTGTTACATTGTTACATTGTTACATCCAAACAATGTACTGTGTTACTCATTTTGGAACAGTAGTGTGTTTTACTCAATCTTTACCATGATTGAGCAGAGTAGAATTTAAAGAAGTGATGCCCTGTATCTCAAGTATTATACATTTAATCTTTGGTTACTCTATCATCTATTGGTTTGAAATAAAAATTGTTAGAACAAGTGAATTTTAAATGCACTAGTTCCTCCCACTGGGCTAAGAAATAGAAAAGTTATGGTTTGACAAAATTGATGTCAAGTACTCCTGCAGTTACTGTAATACAGAAATTAGAATGAAGTCTTCCTACTGCAGTGAAATAGCTAAGGAAGAAGAATAAAGAAAGAAAGATAATTTTTCTGTTGCTTATAAAGCATTTCTCATAGTTTATTGAAATGAAAAATAATAGGACGGAAACATGTAGAACAAGCTTTGGCATAACTGAATTAATTTTGAAAGAGCTGAGTTCTTACCGGGAGTGAGCACCCTGTGAACTGACTGGTTTTTTCTTTAATAAAATTTTCTCAGCATCCGATAATGACATAAAAATAATGCTTTTATATCTTCTGAAGCAGACTTGTCAAGTTCTCAGTGGCATCTTGTACTTGTGAAAACTAAAGGGTATGTTTTAACTCTCCTTGGTTACGCATCTACATCAGGTTCTTCTCATGCTTATTCTTCTCCATAGTTTTAAATGCGTGAGAGAATTTGATCAGTGTCCTTTTTATATTCAGAATGTGTCAGCTTCTGTCTCAAAAGTGTCTTATTGTCATGATGTCACTGCATCTCAAGGTTTGTGACCTTTTGCTCCATATGGACTCATGGTAGACCTTGTGTTTTTGCAAACTAGATTGCTTTTGTTCCCCTGCTACGGGATATCAAAGCCTTTTGGACTAGAGTTTTACATACTGGTAGGTTTGCAAATAAATAAATAAATAGAATAAAATTAGTGCACTAAAAGTATGCAATAGCAACTGAAAACACCCAAGAAAGAAACAAACCTAAAGTTTATGTATAATAAGGACCGCCAGATGTCGCAAAGACATCGTTGATGAAGTGGGGTTTTATCCAAAATGTGGCACTTATATGAGGAATAGTAGTATTGTGTTGGAGAGTTACAGAGGCCATAACAGGTCAGTGAAATGTCCTTCAAACAGTTGATTTTTACATTTGAGAATAGGCCAAGATGAAAAGGTAACCACATATCTGACATTGACATTGCTACCATTTAGACAACCGATGCAATTGCCTTATTCAGTGGGCTCAATCAGATCTTTATTACTTTGAAACCTACATAACAGATTTCATTTTGGTGGAGTTTTTTCTTATAAAAAATTAAGGTTCTGAGCATTACCAGATCACAAACTTTTAGGTGTAAATTTTTTATAACATGTAAAAGTCTTATTTTCTCTTTGTTCTTTTAAAATGTCAAATACTATTAAAAACATTACCAAGAATACCAAGTAGAATTGAAAGAATTTGAACTGATTTGAACAGCATGCATAAATCAGAGTAAAACAAGTTGAACTTAGAAATAAGTATTTGATGATTGATTTTGTTATTGACACAGAATAAGCATGATTGTGGATAAAGTGATTTTCATTATTAAGAGAAAATACAGTGGTTTTAAACATGTCTTCAGTGTGAATGGAAGCCCTGTCAAAAAAAATGAGCAACACATAATATCCTTTAAAAGGTAAATTATCATAAGTATATCACTTAGTTTATGGATCAAATTGTTGGGTTTATTACTAATGTCATAAAGCTTACATTTAAAAGATAATGTTATTACCTTTGTTAGATCCTGGAAAAGCCTAATTTTAACTGAGTTACGGGTAGAATTTAAAGAATATTTAGAAGAAGAAATGCCAGTGCAGAAAATTAAGCCCAAAATATGTATTCATGTGCAGATCTTAGTCAAATCCCTAGTAATTTTAAGTACTTGAAATACATAATTCAACAAGTAAGCTGCTGTATGCTTGTGTTTAATGGGCTCTGCCTGAGTATGCAGAAGCTGTCAAGATAAAATATGGAACATGCATCATTCTAATTTAATTATGACTATTCTTAAAAAATAAAATAAATACATGTCTATGTGGTTTTGTGTTGTATGTGGAAGTCTGCAATCTTTACTGCTAAGATTGAATTTTATTTTGTTTTGTATGATTTCTGCTGATTTCTCTGTTGCTTGGGCACATGTGCATACACCACTTAAACACGATATGTAAGTATAAAAATCATGTTTAAAGTGGTGAAAATTTTCAAAATGTTTATTTAACTTATATGGAGTGCATATTATATATATATGTATATTTGCACTTCACTTACATTTCTGCCTTTACATGTTATACATAGAGAATTAAATTAGTTATATACTTTTGTATGTATGTATTTTCATAATTGTTATTAAACAAGTTAAATGTGCCCTGGACTTCCCTCTTACCTCAAATAAAATGCTTGTTGAGAACTGATTTGTGAAAGCAAGCACATCTTTGGCTCTGATTATGGTTTTCATGATTTCTTTCTTTTGTAATTGCGATGTCACTGGAGTTGTGAACTTAATAGCCAGTTCCTAACTTAATAAACATAGTTTCTTTATATTCCATAGATATCAAACTCTTTACCTTTGGAGTGTTTTACTTACAGCAGAGGGTTTCTTAAGGCCTTGGCTTTTTAAATGCAAACAGATTTATGTATGTGTTTGTGTACTTTGCTTATCAGCTACATACATATGGAGTACTTTTATCTTGTTTTAAGACTTTATGTATATTTAACCTTTAGTTTTACTATCAGGTTGTAAGATTTCCATAAAAAATAGATGAGCTTTGAACTTACTGAATGTTATTGGTGTAGCACAATCAATCACTTCTAAGGTCAATGAGAACATATGCTTTATTTTTAATAGTTATATTGGTGAAATTATTTAGCATACAAAAGGGTTTTGTATCCAGTTCTCTGTATTAAATCAGAATTTACAGGTTTTGAATAGCAGATTATAGGTTTTGTTATCAAAGTTAAAGTGGGGAAAAAGACAAATAAGTATTTATGTAAATTTCTTGTAGTGTGTATAAGAGAATAGGTGATACATTAACTGTGACATCTTTCTAGAGCTAAGTTGATCTGCAATGTATTACAATTTCTTGAATGATTTTACTTTTCTGCATCCTGTTCTGTAGTCTTTTAATAAAAGATTACTTTTTTGGTGGTACCCAAATTATACCACCAATCTCTCAATGAAATAAAAAGTCAATACCTGAATGACAGTTTGGCAGGGGGAAGGGAGGGTATGCAATTTCAAATGGTAAAAACATGCTGTGGTAACAAAGATGGAATCCATCCCTATATTGCATAGCTTCCCAATAATATCTTTAAAGCTGAAAGTAACAGTATTTATTTGTTGCCAAGATATTGTAGGATTTATTTCTGAATTCAAATCCCACTTATCAAGAAAATTGCATCCTCTTTGTCTCGCAGAAGGGTATACGTCATCATGGCGTATTTAGTTATTTGGTGCTATAATATTATTACCTTGCTTGAAACACATGGTCCCTCTGAATATACAAGAAAAAACTGAATCCATTTCAATAAATTAGTAGGTATGAGAATCCCAATCCATCGTTCTTTTCAGAGGTTCTCATACATTGTAATGAAATGCATTAGGAGTTTTCTTCACTTGAAATCCAAATGAGACCCATTTTGGCTCACACCCTTGACAGTCTCTATTATAAGCTCTGCTGTCTCCTGTTCATGTGTGGCCTTAGTAAAATGCTTCCTTTGTAAGATGCACAGAGACAATATAATGCCATGAAAGATGAAGGTGTCAAAACACAAAGTTAGAAGCAATCTAATCAATGCCTCCTGATTTAGCCTTTGAAGGCTCTCTTCATTAAAAGTCTTTAATTGTGAGGCTTATCTTGAGGTAGAGCTGTTACTTAATATTTTTCAGTGTCATTCTTTGGACAGTCATTTGTACCTTTTAAATGTAATTTCAATATTCATTGTTTCGTAAATTGGATGCCTTGTTAGCAATAGTGGTGGTGTGAATGACTTGCATTCAAGTGATTGAAGGTAGTAGTGTAAAATGCTTGGGTCTTTCCCCCTGAAGGGTAATGTGTTTTATTTCTCAGTATGTCATTATAAAATATATGGTTTTCATTATGAGTCTTTTTACTTCAGTGTGTAGGAATGCAGATTGGAATATTTTAGAATTCTGAAAGAAAGGCTTCTAGTTGAATCTTTCCGAACTTTTGAAAATTTTCAGATCCAGTGCAAGCATTACTAATACTATCTAAAAGATAAAAAATGTGATCTCATATTATGTTATTCTAAATACATTTTGAAAAGGTATGAGGTGAAAAAAGGTGGTACATAGGCTTTTTTCTTCTTTTTTCTTCACAAATGATCATAAAGTTGGTAGTTGTTGCTAAAAGGCAATTTCTAGAAATTAGTTAAAAACAAAATGCTTCTGAAAAAAGATAATTTGGTAAATGCTTTTAAAATAAAAGCTTTTTGCCTTAAAACTATGAACTTTAAAAAAATGGAAGCCTACAATACAAGTAATCTCTTTATTTTTGTGATCCACATAATATATTTTATTTTTTAAAAGTTTGTATATGTACGTATTTGTGTATGTTGAATTGTAGTTAGTACCATGCATATATGCATGTCACACATCTATGTTTTATATCAGCGATTGCATTTTCATACTACACTATTTACTTTCCATCCTATTAAAATCTTGAAGGATGTACTGGAAAATGAACATTGCATATTTTTATAATCTCTCATGAAACCTTCGATTTTTAAATGCCTAGAATATCAGGAAAGCTAAAAATCTCAGATATTGCCTTTGTAAGAATCAACAATTTAAAAGATTTTAACATTTAGCATTTAACAGGACAAAATTATAAAAGCTACAGAACTGTTTTGCAGAAATCTTTGAAAATGGAAAAAGAATTGAGGCAACTTTGACCTGATTTTTAAATGACTCACGACTAGTGTCGTGAGTACAGCTGCTCTTAGTAATTATTTGTGAAAGGTTGTTTTTGAATCCCATATGTATAGCAGTTCCAGGCCCAACTATCTCATTTGCTGGCACACAACAAACAGATTCTTCCAGGTGCTGAAAATTAAATTTTAATATATTATTTAAATATTAAGAGAATTACAGTTTCAGTAATTTTACTACTACAGCTGGAGTGCAAAGTGTGTCTATACTCTGCACAGCTTTTTGCAGAGTCTGCTGGAATGAAAATTTCCATTGGCTTGAAATACTTTTGAGGAAGTAAATGTTTGATGTAAAGATAAAACCATATGTTTGCTACACTGTCAATTTTTAAAATATTGTTTGGAACTTAGCCTATTTATAGCCTAAGATTTTAAAATGTTTTATTGTCGTTTGTAAGAATCCATATCATAGAATGTTTAAAGAAATGGTAAGGAAAAACTTAATTAGCCCCTGAGAGATTGAGTAAGACAATTCCAAAAAGCTGTAAAGCAGATAGTTAGCCTAAAACATATATTTACTTATGTTGATGCATTTTCTGGATTAAAGTTCAGACATATAACTTCAGCATGTTTAATCAATGGAAAAAGCATGGTTTTTGAATTGGGGTTCTCAACACTTTTTCAAGGTTTAAGAGAAATATCTGGAGCTAACTGACTGGTTTACTCCAAGTTCTTGCCCTAAAAAATTAGAAAAGTTATCATGAAACGGTAAAGTAAGTTCTAAGTAAATTATAGGAAGGTGTAATAGCACTGAACTGAAAATACCATATAATAAATGGTTTTAGTTCCTAGATTTTTTTTTTTGTACCCCTCCTTTCTGCTTGCTCATTCCAATGTACTTTTAACTATGTTTGGAATAAGCAGCAACATCCAAGTTTAAATGTGGGTCAAGCAGACTTCAAATGCACTTCTGAGGGAGTTTTTTTCTGGAAAAATTTTGGAAAAAATACAATTGAGTGTAAATACAATTGAGTGCTGAAAAAATCCAGTGCTATTCTATGCACTTTAGCAGTTTACAGGGTCATCATCTACAAATTATATCTCCAGTACTTCTGTGGTCTTCTAATAAAAATTTTGAATCCCTTTAATATGGCATCAAAGAATTAATTGACTGATTTTCACTATGCATCATTAGAAATCAGTAGCTTATTGGACTACTTTCAGCCTCGCACTACACTCTGCTTTATCAAATGAACGTCTATTTTCACTTTTTATAACCTATTGTCGCTTAAAAAGGCCTTAAACAGAACTGTATTGTCAGCGATCTGCATTCAGTGTAATTTAATTTCTTTCCTAACTCAGTGAATTGTGAAAAGTTGTTTAGGTAGATTTAAGTTACAGATTTGAGTTCTTCACTGATAACTCTTTTTGAAGGACAATTTTTTCCACTGGTTTTTGTTTTAGTATGGAATCTTGATTTGGATTCATTTTAATAGTGAATGGATCTTTTATTCCATTGTAACAAGATTATGACCACAGTTCTTGTCCAAAGTCTTTCTCAGAAAATCCACTAATGTTTGGTTGAGATTATTTTTATGAAAATACGGTAGGCTGTGTAGCATTGTGTCTTGGGTTAAGTACAAGGTCATGTTTAAGATAAAAGTTACAGCTAGCAACTTTTAAAGCACATTCTAATCTTCACAAAATCATTTTGGAAAAAAGTAAATTGTGGTGCTTTTATCTATGTAGTTATATTTCACTATGAACAGTATGGTAATAT